>NC_068987.1:47562121-47566646 GCF_001194135.2 Octopus bimaculoides | reverse complement strand
AAGACACTTGCCCAAGGTGCCACGCAGTGGGACTGAACCTGGAACCATGTGGTTGGTAAGCAAGTTACTTACCACACAGCCACTCCTGCGCCTATGTTTATTTTCACTGTGTCCTATTTGTATTCCTATATTTTAATTTGCAATCTATGCAGGGTCATTGATGATGTAAAATTTGTCTCAAACTAAGCCAAAAGAAATGTGCCAAAATTTTCTCACAAGTTTTGTTTACATCTAAATGACCTACCATGGGACTTTCATGTGCTAATGAAAGTACATGGTTTCGTAACAATTTTGGTACTACAATTTGATGATACAATTTCCATTCATACCCACAGGAATGGGGCGGCCTATATTTCCTCATCAGAACACAATCCTTAAAGTAATAACAAAGTTCAACTCCACATGCCACAACTCAGGTTTTGTAGTCTTGCAAGCTGCATAGAAATTTCACTAGTGCTGGTGGTACACACGCACACACACAAAACCCTAGTACATGTAAAGTTGCTGGCATTAGGAAGGACATCCAGCCATTGAAACCATGCCACAGTAGACACTGAAGTACAATGCAGTCCTTTGACACATCAAACCATGTCAAACTATCCAACCCATGCCAACACAAAACAGATGTTCAATGATGATATGATAGTGTGTATGCATGTGTGGGTGTATCACAACCTCCTTGTCTTGATATTGCATGATAGTTGTGAGTCACATCATATAAGCAGCATTTTCAATTCCAATCATTCATGAAAATATGTCTGCCATGGGGAAATATTATCTTACTTGGAAACAGATTAAGATTGGCAACAGGAAGGACATCAGGCTATAAAAAGTCTGCCACTTCAGATCCTGTCAAACCATTCAACCCTTGCCAACATGAAACATTAAATAATAATCATCTTCCAAATGGCTTCTGGTTTTGAATATTTTCCAGTGTAGAAATTGTGTATGTTCCTGAATAGAATTTATTGTTGGGCATCTGGGAAATAATGGCTTTATCTAAAACTACTGGCCATTACATTTTCAAATGTGATAGATGTATAATTTTTGCTCACTTCTGGATTTTAAAAGAAACCAGATAAAGTAAGAAGTTCAAACTGATGCTGAAGCAGGTCTCCCTATTATACGAATTGGTTTCCCATCCAACCCCTAGACTCAAAAGATTCTTGAAGTCTTTTGAAAGCTATCACCAGAAACCATGATTAAGTGCAGTTCTTCTCCAAGTGGGTTGTACCCCCCCCCCCCGAAGGAGAGGTGAAAATTTACATATGGGTACTGAGGACAGAGAGCAACAGATACATCCTTATCACCATCTTTCCATATTTGCATGAGTAAGGTAAAATTTGTTGGGGCGCTACCTGTTGCCAACTCTCATTTCCTAGCTCGGCAATATTCCCCCTTGGTCAGACATGGTTTCACAGAAAACTAGAAATGGACAATACCATTTGTATGATAGTGATATTTGCTTACAACTATCACATGATGTCAAGAAGGATACACAAACACACACACTGGGCTTGTATCAGTTTCCTTTGACAATACCTACTCACAAGGCTCTGGTTGCCCTGGACTATAGAAGACACTTATTCAAAGTGCTACCCAGTGAGACTCAGCCCCAAATCATGTGATTGAGAAGCAAACTTCATAATCACAAAGCCATACCTTTTTTATTCCATATGCTAAATCTTTGGTAATATGTAGTGATTGAAAAGTTGTTTTGACATTCCAAGTTGTCTTTTAATTGTGATCAACTTGTTCACAGTCATTGTTTTGTGGTGTATTTAATTTTATTGAGTCATAGTAGAGAGGGTATTGAAATTGTATTAGTAAAAGAAAGGGAGCAATAGTTTAAAAAAAGGTTGAGAAGCACTGATTTAGTGAAGTGAGAATGACAGTCATCCACACCTACTTCAGGAACTTCATATGTGTGTGAGAGAGAGAGAGAGAGATACCCTTATGTCACACAGTAAGGATCTCAAGTATACATATGAAGCTGTTAATATTTTTCCTGCACTAGTGCCATTTCATCCATCTTTACATTCTGAGTTCAAATTCTGCCAAGGTCGGCTTTACCTTTCATCATTTCAGGGTCAATAAAATAAGTATGACTTGAGTACTGGGGTCAATGTAATCGACTTAACCACTTCTCCGAAGTTACTGGCCTTGTGCCAAAATTTGAAACCAATGTTATTCATGCACTAGACCAAGTTCAGAATTTTCAATTCCTTCAGATATGCAACAGTTGTTTCATCCTATTTCATCCTGTCCAGTTAGCACCTAAGAAGAATGCCATTATTTCTGAAAATTTATGAAGCTAGGAAGTTGTCAAAGATAATGTATTTGTCTCTTGCATAGTACTTAGACTTCTTCCCAATACAGTGACATCAGGAACACAACCACAGTTTAGACATCCATCTTGATCTTTAGCAATACATTTTCTCAAATCCACAGAATAATGTATGGAATTTACTAAAAGCTAGTAGGTTTTAGCTGTTGTTTAATCCCAAGTCAGCCATTCTCAAACAAACCTATGATCAAAGTTATTTCATCCAAGAACACCATTTTTTTTTTCTTCTTTCAGACAGAGTATCTAAGATTTCATTATATGATGCCCTCAATTTTAAGCTAGTAGCTAAAAATTTCTCAGATCACACCCCAACCATCTTTAGAAAAAAAGACAAGAATGGACATACCAAATATTGTAGTTTGAGATGAGCTATATATGAAAAGACAGGGTGAACACGACCTGAATGTCTCTGACAACTGGTCTGCTTAACCAAAGTTAAACAACAGACTGGACATTGGAAAGTTCAACATGCCCAATCTAATACTGAATATACAACTAACTACTGTGTTAGAACATGCAGAGTGATCCTCAATCAGAAATATAACGAATCAGAAACCATGAATATGTGAATCACAGCCATCATTCAGCAAGTGCTGACCTAGAGCAGCAGAATTAACTAGAACAGATTTATAGCTCTGGATATATTATATTCAACTAATCTGACTGCAGTCAGTTACTGGTGTTTATGTTACCAGCCTCAAAGGGATAAAAAGGTAAAGTCAACTATGGTTAACTGAAAATATAACAGAATGAAACTAATGTCAGGTTATATACTTGTCCAGTCAAATATAGTCCCATTCAGTAAAAGAGGTTCTTAATCTTGCTAGTTACATAGCAACCTCTTCGCCGATGCATTTCAATACTATGAGTGTTGGAGGACAAAAATAGTAGAGTTCTGTCCCTTTACATAATACTCCGGTGAATGTTTAGTGGAGTTAACTTAGTCTTTCGCTTTCCACTGGCACTAAGTACTGAGGATCAATTAGGCCTTGTACCAATGGAAGTAATTATTATGAGATAAAAACAACATTAAGAGGAATGTAAAATATATGTTTAATGTAATTATCTATGAACCGAAAATTTCTTCTTTTTGCAAAAATAAGAAATCAATAAATGGCAGAATTTACAGTGACTCAATGACTCAAGCAAGGATTGAGAGTTCCATGTGTTGAAACTAATCAAACACTCAACCCTGGCATCATTCTGTAACTTCTACCAAGTATTGATAAGAAAAAAAAAAAATATATATATGTATATATATATATATATATATACATACATATATATAATCAGGTTTTGAGTTCTATTTTCCCTGTTTGCATCACCAAACATTATATATTAATTAAAGTGTACAACATTATATATATATCCATTACGGCTGATCAGTTTCGCACTAGGGGTTCAATGGAGTGTTAGGTAATAGACTGATTATGTAACCCTGCACTCTTTAGAGACTGCAGTCATGGAATAAAATATGGGAACTGCACTCTATTGGTGGAGGTGAAAAGACACATCCAGTTTGTGGTTGTTGTGAAAAAGATGATGAAAAATGCTCTGAGCAAAGGTTAAGAATTGTGTTCTTGTAGAATTGGAATATATGCCATGGTACTATATGTGTAGTGTTGGGGGTGGGCAAAAGCTGTATAAGCATCTGTGTTTTTTTTTTTTCGTTTTGGTTAAATTCTTTGAAGCATTTATGGAGGTATAGAGCATATATAGGAAGACCATGTGTGTGGGGGATTACATTAGGGGGTGGATAGGGGTCTATTGGATTGATGTCTGCTATGATAGGACGTGTGTTTTGGTCAAACTCGCTGGATTCTAAAGTATTGGTGGTGGGATGCCCAAAGTTGGTTATAGTCATGATGGACAGAGACTTAGAGACAAGTTACTTGAAGCATTTGACGAAATAGAGGGGGATATAGCATCATACAACGTGGAAGACAATTGGAGATTTCTGCGGGACAACCTGTTGAGAGCCACCGACTAGATCTGTGGCTGGTGTAAAGTCCCCTCTCGACCCAGAATAACGTGGTGGTGGAACAAGGAGGTAGATGGGGCTATTAGACAAAAGAAACAGGCTTGGAAGGACTGGAAGAACGGTGGTAGCAGGGAATTGTACCAATTTGCCAGAAGGGAAGCTAGGCGACAGGTTTATTTAGCCAAAAGGGAAGCAGA
>NC_068987.1:47555170-47559954 GCF_001194135.2 Octopus bimaculoides | reverse complement strand
CAGTGCCCTTGGACTGGCTCTTGTGCGGGTGGCATATGGGATGCACCATTTTGAGCGTGGCCGTTGCCAGTACCGCCTGACTGGCCTTCATAGGATTTTCGAGCGAGATCGTTGCTAGTGCCCCTGGACTGGCTCTTGTGCGGGTGGCACATAAAAGACACCATTTTGAGCATGGCCGTTGCCAGTACCGCCTGACTGGCCCTCGTGCAGGTGACACGTAAAAGCACCCACTACACTCTCGGAGTGGTTGGCGTTAGCAAGGGCATCCAGCTGTAGAAACTCTGCCAAATTAGATTGGAGCCTGGTGTTGCCATCCGGTTTCACCAGTCCTCAGTCAAATCGTCCAACCCATGCTAGCATAGCATGGAAAGCGGACGTTAAACGATGATGATGATGATAGGGCACATAGGTATGATAGAATATACTTTCTTTCATATGGGCAGGGATTAAAAATTTCACTTCTGCAGTTCAGATAGATGCTTGGTTGCCAGGAGTTCTTTAATATGGCTCTTTTCTCAATCAGGTATAATCTGCACTTCCTGCTGCTATTGAAGTTAGCTTTACATTTCTCTAATATCCTCCACTTTATGTTGTATTCCAAGGTACTTTCTTTCAAATACCATACATGCTTGGCAAGGTTTGTGGCATTTCATCTCTCCACAATATTAAGGAGGACTTGTGGTTGTTATACTGGGTTCAGAACGGGCCTTCTTGTTGCCAACATTCACCTAAGGTAATATTTCTCCATGACCAGGCATGGTTTTTCAGGAAAATTGAAAAGGAATGATATTGTTTGTATGATAGTGATGCTTGTGTACACCCATCATGTGATCTCGGTACAAGGGTGCCACTTCTCTCTATATACATAAACTACATATATGATGGGTTTCTTTCAACCTCTGTCAACCAAATCCACTCACAACTCTTTGGTTGACCCCAGACCAATAGTAGAAGACACGGTGCCAGCTATTAAAAATTTGCCTCAACTAATTCCATTTGACCTGAACATGCATGGAAAAGTGGATGTTAAATAATGGTAATTCTTTATGCAGCACTCTATATGAACTCTTGGTTATCCACACTTTAAGATTAGTATTTAAGAACAGTCTGAAGTGTCTGATAAGGTGCCATTCTGCACTATTCAGTCATGGGTAAATTTATACAGTCCTTATGTAATTTATCCCACAGAACCATCTGTATATAATGAGGTTCAAAGCAGAGTGGTGCTAAACATCTTTCTTGTCTTTCATGTAAGTTCAACAAAATATAGTTTGTCAGTCTGTAGGGTAATGATGAATTAGAGAGGGCTGAAGATTGAAACATGATGGACTAAATTCAATGCTGAAATTTTCATTGACTCAGATAAATCTAACTACCTTAATTTTTAGATATAAATAATGTATTTGGAACTAGTAAACTTTTACTAAAACAATAATACAGAACACTATTATAACTAAAAAAGTAAATTCCAACATAAGATATTCATTAAACAAATGCATAAATATTAACAAATAGTAAATACGAATACAATAGTACTAATGACCCTGATTAAAAAATTAAGGTGTTATGTATGTTTGTCTGTTTATGTACAAACAATAGAGTTAATTAAGATAATTAAGAGCAGAAAGGTTTTTCTAATCAGTGTGAATTTTTTAAATGGCTTTTGAAGGTAACATTAAAAGATTTGTCTCCACACAATTGACAAAGTAAATGTTTAGCTGTTCTCATTTCATGTGTTTTCCATGCTTGGTTAAATCAAAACTCTGAGAAAATTTCTGTCTTTACACACAAATAAATCTTGTCTCTGGGCATGGTTTTGTTGGTGTTTTTTAAAGTTGGAATTTACTAAAAAATCTCTTCCACGAGTATCACAGTGGTATGGTTTTTCTCCTGTATGTATTCTTACATGTGTCTTTAAAGTAGAATATTCAGTAAAACGGTCTTCACATAGTCCACACATCTAAAGTTTATATCCTGTATGAATTTGAATGTGTATTTTTAAAGAAGATTTTTCAGTAAATTGAAAGGTTTGTTTTTTCTGATGTGATTTTAAAGTGTAATTCTCATTGAAGTTCTTGCCACAACTATCATAATGGAATGGTTTTTCTCCTGAATGAGTTCTTACATGTCTTGACAGATGAGAGTTTTCTGAGAAATTTTCTCCACAAGGAAAGCATTTTGAAGAAGTATGTCTCTTTATATGATCTTTCAAGACCAACATATGGACAAAGTCCTGATCACATATCCTACAATGGTAAGGATCAAACCCAACGTTTGTTGATTTATCCATTTTTACAAATGTTTTCTTGTATTTCACTTCAATCCAGATAGGATGCAGCCTATTTTAATTATCTTTCATTTTATTGAAATTGATTCTGGAAGGAAAAAATATTAAGATATAACTTCCTCTCCTGATATATAATTAACATCATTAGTAGCAGAATTAGCATTTTCCTCATTTTTCTTATATTCTTAAATGTTTAGCAATGATCTTCTCTAACTAGGAACTCATTTTCTCCCAACATTTGACAACAAAATTCGAAAGAAATGCAGGGGAGACAGATGCTGATGGTTAAAGCACATTTCTAAATACTTCAGTCTTAATGGTGAGGATATAAGTTCCAGTAATGTATTGGTTCAATACAAGCAACTAGTAAACAATTTTGTTGTTAGAGCAATTAAATTTTTAGTTGTAATGACATTAAGTTTTGGACAGTTTTAGATTACCCATGGCACCGCTATGAATTGTCCCCCATCACAGAGTTGTCTCCCTTATCTTATTAAGACTTGTTATTTTTGTGTTATAGAGACGATCATTACGAAAAACTACTTAAGAAAGCAATAACTATAGTGATTAAGGATAATTGTAATGGCGGAAGTAAAGACAATTGACTGCACGCCCTTCAGGAATCCACTACATCGAGGGCAGAGATTCCGAATCGGCAAAAAAATCTGCATTTCAAACTTTTAGTGCCCCCCCCTCGCCCCAAACTTCTTAAATTTTCCCATTAAAAATTTGGGGGGGGGGGGCGAAATACGCAGAAAAATACGAAGATTATGATTCTGTAAAAAAAAAATGTAAAATTCAATTTTTCAAAAATAAATAAACAAACATTTTTCCTCTCCGCCCTATGACATGAAGTGTTATCTCTACTAATGTTTCATGCATGCATAGACTTATAAACTAGCAGACGCAAAAAGTATCTAAACAGCAAACCTGACATGCTAGAAACACGTTTTCAAAATTTTAATATGAAAAAATTTCAAACTTTAAATCCGCCCCAACTGGAAATCTGACAAGCTAGAAACAACAGCCAAACCGAGGATCAACTTTCTAAATACGAATTACCAAAAGAGAAAAAAAATGTTTTAATGTCATTTTGTTGCGTGTGTGTGAGCAAAAAAATCTAATTTTTACATACCTCTCTTAATTCCAAAAGACCCTAACCACAACATGTTGGGTTATGTTCGTCATGAAACATCAGTAGAGAAAACACTTTAATTTTACTTCTTGCCATAGGGCGGAGGGGAAAGGTGTTTCACGAACCGTCAAAAACCAAAGGCAAAAATATCCAATCTAAATTAGAAGTCAGACCAATGTGATGAATACTATTCCTCTTGAGTAAACAGGGGAAGCCATTTGACTTGCTAGAAATAGCGGGCAGATTAAAAGAACACATTAAATAATGAAGTTCTAAATACACATGAAACGGGGTAGTCATGGTTGAAACAAGAACATGCCAAAAAGATAGAAAGTACAAGACTGGAAGATACAGTTTTACTATTACAAACGTCTCGTGAGACATGTACAATAGAAAAATACAACCGGAATTGAGAAGCAGAAATGAACAATACAATTCTTTCACAGAAGGAAACAACCACATAAATCCTTGTTCGTTTTGTTCTCTACAAGCTAGCGATAGTTATCCCAAAAGTACGCCAAATGTTTTTTAAAAAGCAATTTACAAGTGTTTTGTAATGTGAAATATTATGAAATGTCGAAAAAATATCTTATTCCTAACAGCTATTCCGAGACTCCACCGAGTATCAAAAGTAATTAAATGCTCTTCTCTTGGAGAAGTGTATCAGTAGTAATTAAACCGACGGTAATCTTCAAGTTTAGGGGTTAAAAAAAGTAAATAAAAATATTCAAGGGAAATAACTGAACGACTTACCATTATTATCCGTTTTCTTTTAGCTGCTTATAAATAAATCCCACACGTGCTTTTTTTTTTTTCTATAACAGCATGCGACGGAATTTTTTCTTATAAAAGTTTTAAATGTTTTTTTCTTTTTCCAAAACGGAAATGAAATGGTTTGCAGAAGTACCCGACGGAACGGAGTCAAAAACAACAGGCAATTGTGCATGGAGAGAACTTTGTCGATGGAAATGATAATGAAATTCAACTGATAAATTTCTAGGATTGCATGCTGATCTCAATGAGATCGTGTTCATTAAAAATATATATTTATTAATGAAATTTTCTACAGTTATGCTCCAGATGTTTGAATATATTGCACTGAAGAAAATTTCATTAAAATATCTCTATTTTCAATGAACACGACATCGCCGAGCGAGGGTCACCATGCAGTTCTAGAAATTCACCTACTCAACATTATACACTTCAGAAATGGCAGCCAAAAAATAAACAAATGTTTTTTTCTTTTGGGATTGAATTCCGCCATAGAAATTCATATAGATAAGATGAGATTGAGGATTTCGTTTTCAGCAACAATAAGATGTTGTGCAGCCGGTCTTCCACGAGGCATTTTCGATTTCTCAT
>NC_068987.1:47542906-47554625 GCF_001194135.2 Octopus bimaculoides | reverse complement strand
TGACGTTTTTGACAAAATTTTGTATTTTAGAAGTTATTTCGGGTTAAAGTTGTATTTGGGTAATTTTAACCAATGACGTGTATTCAGCTGAAGAAAATTACTGCTGCTGTTTGCAAACAACAACTTCCGGGTCCATTGACAAAACAATGAATCTTCGACAACAGAAAAATTTAAACTGAAAATCACCCCTAACAAAACCCTTCTTTAATAACCAGCGATGTTTTTATAGCAACATATATGAGAATGTATCCGTCCATCCATCCATATATATACACACACACACACACACACACACACACACATTAATAATAGGTAGAAGTTACAGAGTGACAATGGCCAAATTCGTGTTTGATAAGTGCCAATAGCCAGTACATGAAACTCTCAGCTTTTGACTTACTCTCTAACTTCTGCCGATAATATATATATACATACATATATGTGTTAAAAAATCTCATCATGCAATCGAACCAATGAAAGAGCCTCTACCTGGTCGCTCGACACGCTAAAAATAGCAGCCAAAGTATTCCCCTACCTAAATCACACACCCATTGTATGTAATGTCCTAGATTATCCCTAAAAAGACGGTTTGCTGAAGACTGGAATGTCTTTGAGGATACATTTGCTGTATCAGGGTTGATTTGAGGTTAAATAACAACAAAATTATTAGTGAGACAGACCAACAATAGAGCCTGTATGTGGTTGCATGACCTGCTGGAAAAAGTAGCCAAACTTTTTGTATGTACAGAACAGAAAAATCTCTATCCTGTGATATACACGTAGAGTCCATTATGTCAGGGAAGAAAGACGGAATGGTCACAGTTGGGACGTCTTTGATCATATCTGTTCAATCAGATCCAACTCGGGACTAAACAACAGGTGACGAAGGGAACGAGAGAGCCTTTACCTTAAAAAGTGATCTAATAGCACTGCTAACACAATAGGACACACTATTCACTTATAAAGCCTTTAATATAATTGGTAGGACATTCTTACAGATGTGTGCCCCCACCCCAACTTTGTTGTCTCACAATTTTGAGCAAAATGGATATTTTTTAATGAAATTTTGTACAAATATACTTCAGATAATGTAGATTCTCATTATATTAGAATTTGTTGTGAAAGATGAGAAGAGGAGTTTTGGAAAGTTCACATGAGTTGGCTTTGTTTCCTCATAACTTTCAGGAAAATGGGTATTTTTTAATGAAATTTCCTACAAATACTTTTCAGAGTGTGTAAATTATATTAGAATTTGTTGTGAAAAGAAAAATAGTGAGAACACATAGCACAATTTTTCCGAAATTTCAAATTCATTTTTTCTTCATATCAAATTCTGATATTGTAATCTACACCATCTAAAGCATATTTGTAGCAAATTTAATTTTAAAATATTTTTCTGGAAGTTTGAGGCAACAAAGTCGACGGGGAGGGGGGGGCACATCTGTAGGAATGTCCTTGGTAGTATATTATGATTGTATAACAAAATACGGTACCCCTACAATATATATACACACATACATATATATATATCAGTCAAATATTGGGGTTTAATTCAACTGACCATACACCACTGCCTTACAAATTTGTGGGTTGGCTCTAAAGACCAGAACCCATCATTATTTTTAAGAATGGACAAAATGTCAGACAGAATACCTTACATTGTTAGTTACTTCTCTTTATGGGGCAAGCAAGGGACCTCTTTATGATCATTCAATATTTTAGAAATAGCAGCCAAATCTTCATCAATCACCCCACTAGCTTAGAAAAGAAAACATTCACTAATGTAATCCTGCATGTAGATTGTCAAATAAATTTTCATTTTTTTCAATTTATTTAAAAAAAGTTTTTAATCAATAATTTTAACAAATCAGTCAGTTATATATTTTCCTTCATTGTTCACTTCTTGGCAATGCCCCCACTAGCTTTTCAATGCCTAGACAGTGTAAATTATTAAGTCTTGACTCAAAGAATACACTGAGCAACAGTTTCAGCTCCACATCATTGTTGAATGAAATGCCTTCCAAACAATGGAAAGGTACCAGAAAAGGTGATAATGTGAAAGCATTAGGAGAATATGATGGGTGCAGCAGAACTTCCCAATTGAGCTCTTGAATGGTATTTGTGGTCAATATAATGATGAGGTGAGTGTTGTCATGTTGAAGAAGAACACCATGTCATTGGTTGGGTTGTTTCAGTTGGATTGCCCAAAATGAACCAGTCTATTTGCTGAATGTAATGCTCTACATTGACCATGTGGTTGTTTTCAAGCATTTTGTAGTAGATTATCCCTTCCTAATCCCACCAGACACAGATTGTTGCCTTACATGAATGCAGCTCTGGTTTGGCTCAAGATGTTGGTTGCTTGTCAGTATTCAGCCTTTCTTTCTTCAACAGCATATTGACATAAAGACACCATTTTTCATCACTGGTGATGACATGCAGTGAAGAAATTTCTGTGTCCACAAGTTGTCTAGTATTAAGCAAACAATTTGGCAGTGATAGAGAAGCTGGAGTTTGTCTCACTTAGAGTATGTGGAACCCATGCAGCAAACTTTTGAACTTTACTCAAGTGAGAGTGACAACTGAAGATATCATGAAAGCATTCCATCTGCTGGGCCAATTCTCAAGTGGATTGGCACAGATCTACATGGATGAGCTCATTCAATCAATCCTCATTGAACTGAACAGGTTGGGAGGAATGTGAAGAGTCTGTGAATTTGAATTACCCTCCATGAAGCATGTAAACCATTTCTGTGCAGTTCTCCATACACAGCACAAATGTCTTGAGCAACTTTGGTAGCTTTAGGACCTTGAATGAAAGTGAAGAGAAGCAAGTGTCAAAAATGCTCATTTTTTTTTTTTTCTACTTGGCACTCCATCATCATATGTCTGAAAAGAAGTAAAATTTATTCAAATTTCAAAAATGATAAACAAAAGTTGTAGAGGAAGAATATAGCTACAAAAAAAAAACAGAACAATATGATAAAAATATTTTTCATGCTAATTCTAATAACATTAGAAAGAAACAAACAAATTTATCTGACAACCCAATAAATGAATGTATATGTATGTATGGATGTATATGAGTGTCACTATCAATCAAACAGTATCATTCATTTCCAATATTCTATAAAAACATGCCTGACCATGGAGAAATATTACCTTCCTTGCAAACAGGTAAGGGTTGGCAACAGGAAAGGCATTCAGCAATAGAAATTCTGCCTCAAAAATTAGCATCCCACCCATACAAACATAGAACATGGATGTTAAATGATGATGATAATGGTAATGATGAACAAACTTTACTGACAGAGACCCGATATTTTATTAACCTCAAAACATTGAAAGATATATTTCATAGTTTATTCAGAGAAGGTACAGTAGCATCCATGATGGTTTTCTCCACCAGGCACCTAGGCTAGGAGAGAGGGCTCATAGCTTGCTTCATTGGAAAAACCATGCCTCAAGATGCCCTAAGATAAGAGACCCAACCCTCAGTTGACTCTGCTAAAGGCACCTGAGAGCTGTGTGGATAATCTTCCTAATGCCAATCACTTTGCAGCTGACAAGACCAAATCCTTGAGTAGGGCTACAGTAGAGAGGGGAAGAGGCAGCTG
Organism: Octopus bimaculoides; assembly: GCF_001194135.2. Lineage (NCBI taxonomy): Eukaryota > Metazoa > Mollusca > Cephalopoda > Octopoda > Octopodidae > Octopus > Octopus bimaculoides. The sequence goes on along the minus strand of NC_068987.1, from coordinate 47,551,011 downwards.
TATGCCAAGGGATGAGGAGAAGAGAGCCAGAAACAGCAGGTTTATTGCTGTAGAGGATCTACATAGCTATTCACATTATAGAAGAGAGAGTAGGATTGGTCATGGTTGAGCTGGAAAGAGATAAAGTAGTGGTGATGAGGTATCAGAGGGACCCTCAAGATACAAGGTGAGTAGGAGTGGGGACAGAACAGAAAGTGTAAAATGATAGGTGGATGTTGCAAAAGTGTACAGTTGAGTGAGAGATGGTAGAAATAGTGAAGGTGTGAGGGAGAACATAATGAAGAACAAGTGTTGAGGGACAATAAGTAGGGAAGAGTAGGTGACAACTGCAGAAGAGGTAGAGATAAGAATATGTGGTTAATAAGTATACTTTGCAACTTTGTGATCTCACAGTCAATCCCAAAATGTAGGACTTTCAGGAATTGTCTTCTACTGCAGATCTAGGTAAATCAAGACTTCTGAGTGAAATTTGCTAGAAAACCATGTAGAATTCTTTGAAGGGACCATTTCTGACCCCTAGAACATGACTGAAATATATTTTCATTAACCCTGAATGTATGAAGTAGAAAATCTTCAACCCAGATTGTATTTTGTCCAGCACTATACCATTTTTACCATGTTTACCACATTTGAATTCAATGACAAATATAATAAAAATATATAAAAACAACCAAGTCTTTGCTATTCATATTTCTAATTTAAGGAAATTTATTCTACAATCTTTGTCTTTATATTTCTCTAGGTATATATATAAAAAAATTATACACCTCAATAACAACAAAGAAATAAACTATAGTCAGTTTTTTGTTCCATCACAACAGTGATAAACTACAACACTATCACAATGTTGTTTATCTAACAGAACATATTGTTATACAAAAGCTTTTAGCAATAAACAATAGTAACAACAAAAAAACACTCTAACCTTCCCCTATAATACATTTTCAGAAATAACACATTGATTCCAACCCATGCTAGCAAAGTAAAGTACTTGCAAAACAATATTTCTTTTTTGTAATTGTTTATATATGAGACAAGATTAAACATCATGAGGATATATATTTTTGGTAGAAAATACTCTAACAATTTTGAGTTGTAATCATAATTAACATTTTAACATTTGCCATGGGTTGGATAGGTTCACAAGACAGCAACTTCTCATACATCTTGCTTTTATGTTATCTCTTTCATAAGCTCCAGTGTTTTCAGTCCAGCTTTGATAACTTCACATTTTCCTTGGTCTGCTACTTCTGCTATGCATCTGTAGATGACTCTCATGTAACCACAGATCAGCCCTGAACAGGCAGTTTTAAGACAGTAGGTTGCTATTACTAGCAGGTAGAGCTATAAAGAAGCTCTATGCAAGCTTTATAAATCTACCTGCTAGTAATGGCTCTCCTGATGTACATGGCAGTAGGCTTTTCCTAATGTCAACTGCTGTGATCATACACGCTTGATACTAATACTAAATCAGCTCAATTGAGGCACAGTGAATCATACTTTGAATTATGTCATCTTCCTTGAAGGTCAATATTTTACATTGATCATATATTTACTATATACTGTTACATACTCTTTCTTAATAAAGTGGTTCTGTATTAAAGCTATCACCTTCACATTTAACCCTTTTGTTACCATAATTCTGAAGAAAAACAGTGCTTTGCTTCAGTTACTTTCGAAAATGTTGATGAATTTAGTAAAATAACAGTAATCATTTAGCTGGTGTGTTAGACATAATTTTAACGAAAGGTTATGATTTAGATTAATTTAAAACAAGTTTGTACCACAGAACCAGGGGCAGTCCTAGATGGCTGGTATTAAAAGAATTATCCTACAAAGAAAATCTTTTAATTTTTTTTGTCAGCTAATACTGATAACTTTTTTGTAACTAAAAGTGTGAGAGAGAAAGAGAGATTTTTCTCTAGAAGATGATCAAAGAGCTGTAATGTCACTAATTATTCAATATTTGTTTAATAAATCACAATTAAATAATTTCATTTATACACATTTGATTAATGTTTCTACAATTTTAAGTGAAATAAAATTTACAAAAGTAGATAAATGTCTAAAAGTGGTTATATTCACAGCAAACTGTAGTGATTGCATTGCCTCTGTGTTCTTTCTTACTGAGAAATTATATAAACCCTTTATACTACAGGGTGGGGAAGAGAGGTGGACGTTTCTGAAATGGCTATTACTCAACCACAGGGGGAGGGACATATGTCCAACAGGTACCATTCGGTCCGTGGTGTCTTGACATTTTTTTTTCTTTTCAGGTGAAGCCATGGTGCTGTGGATGATAGAGCATCGCATGTTTGCCTACAACAATTATATGAAGAAGGAGTCTGTCATAGCAATTCTGAATGAGTTTCGGTGCCACTTCAACATTTACCAAAATCAGGCAGTTCCCACCCATAACACAATCTTACATTGGGTGAATGCACTTCGTACACAAGGTACACTAAAGAATACGAGACTGGTGAGGGCACCACAAACAGTACAGACCGTGGAAAATGTGGAATGCCTCAGAAAGCTTTGATAGGGAGTCCAAATCACTATGCTCAGAGACATTCCACTGAAGTTGGCATCATTAATCAATCAGTAAGGCATATTTTGCATGAAGACCTGCATTTCCACCCATACAAATTGGTCACTAGGTATCGGATGAAAACATGGGACTATGCACAGTGGCTTAACTTCACACATCAGATGGCAGCAATTTTTGAGGCAAATGACCTCATTTTGTTAATGAGTGATGAAGCTCATTTTCATCTCAATGGCATGGTGAATTAACAGAACTGTTGTTATTGGGCTCTTGAAAATCCAAGAGAACTGCATGAAAGATCACTGCAAACCTAAAAGTGATGGTCTGATGTGCTATTGGAAAAGCTGCCGTCATTGGTCTTTACTTATTTGAAGACTAATGGAAATACTGTTACTATGAACTCCGAGTGTTACATCCAATTGATAAACAACTTCTTTCTGCCTAAATTACAATGAAACATATGCCTATTCAATGCTTGTGGTTTCAGCAGGATAGGGCAACAGCCCACACAGCCAGAGCATCAATGGACATTCTTTGCCCTCTCTTCGGTGACCACCTCATTTCCAGGTCTACTGATGTTCCTTGGCCCCCTCGGTCCCCAAATTTGTCCATGTGTAATTATTTCTCAAGGCATACGTGTATGTGCATAAGCCCTATACATTGAACAATCTGAAGGAAGCTGTTTGCGTGGAAATCACCCAAATCAACAGAGCAATGCTGGAGAGAGTAGAGGCCAATTTCCAAGAACACCTTCAGAAATGCATCAATGAAAACAGACACCATCTGATGGATGTTGTTTTCCACACTTGATTTTGACACATTGATGTCTATAAAATTTGTTTGCAGCTAAAATTAATGATTTTGTAAATTGTTCAAAAACATGTCCTCTCTGCCCAACCCTGTATTTTAAATGAAGTAAAATTCACATATATATATATATATTATTATCTTTAAGTTTGAAAACAGAGAGATTTAATGGATACAAATTAATTTATTAATTAACATCTTCCCTAAAATTGTTTCATTGTGTATCCAATTTAAACTACAAAACATATAAATATATAATCTTGCATTTCAAAATACCTTGGATGGAAAATCATCAGGAATAAAAATGGACAATACAAGGATTACTTTACAATCTGTTGGAATACTCCAATATACTAAGAATAATATCTAGGAGTATTCAAACAGATTATAATGTAATCCTTATATTGTCCTTTTTCATGTCCTGATGATTTTCCTCCCAAGATATTTTGAAAAACAAGATTTATATATGTTTTGTAGTTTAAATTGGATGCAAAATGAAACAATTGTAGGTGAAGATGTTAATTAATTAATAAATTAATCTGTATCCATTAGATTTCTTTGTTTTCAAACTTAATAATAATGTTTGATATTTTATATAATATATTCATTGAAGAAAATATCTCTTCAAAATACAATATATCAAACCAGTGTATCTTGGATAAAAATATCCCTGTAAGAGGTCTAAATATCATCATTGTGACTATATATATATATAAACATACAACATTTGTTAAAACTTGTCTCTCCTATGCTGTCTTCTTTTTGTACTCATTGCTTTATATATATGTATATATATATATATATATATATATATATATATATATATATATATAAACTAAAGTGTACAGTATCATATATCTATTATGGCTGATCTTACCACTTGGTTTCACATTGGGTGTTAAACCGAATGTTAGATGAAAGAAAATATTTCTTCCGTAGTTTCCAGCTCTGATGAGTACAGGGGTACACAATCAGATTCCTATCTAACATCTAGTTTAACAACCAGTGTGAATCCAATTAGTAAGATCAGCCATAATGAATATTTAATACTGACAATTCAATTAATATACCCACTCTGTTGACAAATATATTAGTGCATGTATATAGTGGGTATGGTTTCACTTACAATTGTATGTACACAGAATAGTGTCATATTTTTCTGTTAATATTTTTGCTAAAAATATTTTGCTTCACATAAAGTATAATTTTGATACCTTTCATTTAAGGTATCTATGTCAGCATACACCAGTTAACTCTAAAAAAATGTTAAAAACTAATATTTGCCTTAGAAGAATTTCTTTAGCCTAATTCACTGACTTCTATAATCTAGTACCAACTATATCTACTAACTACCATGTATTTGTGTCATGCAATGCCAGAATTGGTATCTTTAGGGAAACTGCTAAACTGTATTTTTTGGTATATAACTCAACATAATGTATAGTATAAACAAACATGGCATAGGAGTGGCTGTGCGGTAAGTAGCTTGCTTACGAACCACATGGTTCCAGGTTCAGTCCCACTGCGTGGCACCTTGGGCAAGTGTCTTCTACTATAGCCTCGAGCCAACTAAAGCCTTGTGAGTGGATTTGGTAGACGGAAACTGAAAGAAGCCCATCGTGTATATGTATATATATATATATGTATGTTTGTGTGTCTGTGTTTGTCCCCCGCAACATTGTTTGACAACCAATGCTGGTATGTTTACGTCCCCGTAATTTAGTGGTTCGACAAAAGAGACCGATAGAATAAGTAATAGGCTTACAAAGAATAAGTCCTGGAGTCAATTTGCTCGACTAAAGGTGGGGCTCCAGCATGGCCACAGTCAAATGACTGAAACAAGTAAAAGAGTAAACATCTTCACTATCTTTCCAAATCCTGCTGAATTTCACATGGAATTTTTGGTTCTCCAAATTCATCTTGGTGTATAAGTTTTGGCTGTAAATTTTTGTATGAAAAATTCAACTTGTATGCTGGAAAATACAGTAACTTTGAATTAATTAATTGAGAAATTCTATCTTTATACCTTTTATCTCTTGCTATGAAAGTTAGTGGTCTCTGAAATATCTACTAATCATTATGAATCTTTAAATGACTTTGCAAAGCAACACTATCAATAAAATTGTCACCACAAATCTGACAACGCAGTTGTGTAATGGATTTTGGTGCATGTGTTTCCACATGCTTCATTAAATAAAATCTATGAGAGAATTTTTCCCCGCAATTTTCACACTGGAATAATTCTTGTTGTCGGGCATGGATTCGAAGGTGTTTTTTGAAGTTAGAATGGACTGCAAAGTCTTTCCCACAAATCTCACAATGGTATGGTTTCTCTCCTGTGTGAGTTCTTATGTGTGTTCTTAAAGTAGAATGATCTGCAAAACTGTCCCCACAGGTTTCACAGCTGTAGGGTCTTAGCCCTGTATGGCTGCGTGTGTGTTTTATCAATGTGGCTTTTTCAGTAAAGTCTTTATCACATATATCACAATGGAAAGGTTTCACTCCTGTGTGGGTTTTCATGTGGGTTTTTAATGTATAATTCTCAGGGAAGCCCTTGCCACAGACTTCGCAGCGGAAAGGCTTCTCTCCTGTATGTGTTCTTATGTGTCTTGAAAGATGGGAATTTTGTGAGAATGTTTTGCCACATGTTTCGCATGGGTAACGTCTTGCTGAAGTGTGTGCCTTCATGAGATCTTCCAGGAATAAAAATATGGATAATGTCCTTGTCACATACACCACAATAGCAGAGATGTCACAATATTCTGTTTAATCCCAATAGGACACAAGCAACTTGAATTTTCTTCAACTTCTTTACTTCATTCTGAAATATATAAATAAATAAATAATAATCCTTATAATCACCATCACTATGGTTTTTAGTCTTCCTATATTCGCAAGTGATAGGAAATGATTCCTTTATACAACTTTTCTGTCCTAAAGACAATTGATATTACCTTAAAACAAAAATTTCTAACATTAGTACAAGACCATAGAGGTGTACTATAATCAGTTCTATTTATCCTAGCATATAACTAACACTTATCAAACACAGAGGATGAAAAGCAATTCAGTAGGAGTTCAACTCGGAATGTTAAATGATATCACTAAAGGGTACAGGCATGGTATATGGCCAAGAAGATCACTTCACAACCACATAGCTCTAGGTTCTATCCCATGGCTAATTTATTTTGAGCTACTGGACATAAAATGATGATGATGGTACTAGTAGTATTTACATTTGTGTTTCTCTCAACCACTACGTTGATATTAAATCTCCTTACCACCAACTATTTTTGTGTCTGTCTGCTCTCCACTACTGTTTGATAACCAGTGTTAGTTTGTGTACATCCCTGTAACTTAGAAGTTTGGTAAAAGACACCGATAGAGTAAGTAACTGACTTAAAAATAAGTACTGGAGTCAACGTATTCAACTAAAAACACTTCAAGGTAGTGCCCCAGCATGATTGCAGTTTAATAACTGAAACGAGTAAAAGATATGCATTCTCTCAGACAAAAAAATCTTTCAGATAAACTTCAAAATAAAGATATGAAATAATAACCAAACTAAAAAGGTCAGCAATTCATATTCTGATGTTGCACTGTGAAGCCATTCTAGCCCAGCTAGCAATGACACTCAATTTTTAATAGCCCCATCCAAGTTTTATAAATAGGAACAATAGAAAAATACTACTAAAATTAGAGCTAATCAGATACTAGATATGGAATTAACCAATTCTTGACCATATTTCTACTGAAAAATACTGTTCAGTTATATATTAGCAACAGAAGCAGTATTAATATTGAGAGGTAATATATATCCCAACTTAAGTGTGGATGTTCTGTTAGGACAAACTATTCCGAGGTAGATACCACGAGAGGTGCTGTCAGTGGCTTTTGTTGCAAAACGCGCTCTTGTTTATATTGCTAGTGGGCAGATGAATCCCTGTCATCTCTGGCACTGAGACCACCAAGTCACATCATGTTGACCTTCCTTGGTCTTGTCAATGATGGACACTTGACTGCTAGAGATAGCAGTGACTCATCTCCATGTCAGCAATATATAGAAAAATAATGCCAGAACAAGTATTGCTGTCAGAGAGAGACGCTCAATTAATTCAGAAAGTAAACAAAAATTTGGAGTGATTTAGTAAAATAATGAACTTACTCGATATTAAGATGATGTTTGAAACATAACAAAGGTTCTTAGTTTAAAATTATGAAGTAAGATTTTAAAATAGATATAAGAGTTAGAGATTAGATACAACCAGTGGCCATCTCGGGTTGGTTTGTATCAGAAAGACTGAATAAACATGAATTGAGGAAATTAATTTTTCTTTTCCTTTTCTTTTCAAATTTGAGTGAAAATAATATTTTAGAGGAGTGCCAGTGTCATGACTGGTAATCTGAAGTTGGTAGGTGGCTAACCTGCAGATGGATTGGTTAAAGCAGCGGTTCCTAACCTGTGGTCTACAAAGGTAGGAATGGAGGTCTGTGAAGTAAGTTCAAAATTTCATATATATATAAGCATATCAAAAGGGATCCTTGGTAGTAAAAAGGTTGGAAACCACTGGGTTTAAGGTTTGTATCTAACCACCAGTCTTGCCATATTGTCTCCAGCGAAGGTAACTTCAGCCAGCCCCCATCCATGATAATTAACGTAGTTCATTCACTTCTGCCAGAAGTAAGAGCCACTGCATAACTGACGTTATTTTCCTTTAGGTACAATGCAGAGTTCAAACCCTCCCCAGGAGAG
>NC_068987.1:47532060-47542820 GCF_001194135.2 Octopus bimaculoides | reverse complement strand
GGAGGGAGGAGGAGGGGGAGGGAGAGAGAGAGAGAGTTGTCAGCTTTGATCGTGCTGACCTATGATCAAGGCATTACAGTTGTAGCCATTCTCGTCATTTTTTTCTCTTTCAGGCATAATATAGCATAGACTATATTAGTCAATGGGTTTGTGTTTTAAAGATGGTTAGAGGGAGGTCCTAACTGCTCAGCCACACAACAGCATTTCTAACTTGAAACAATAACTGACCTAGATGCAGGGTACCTGGTAATAGAGAAGACTAACATTGATAGGTATGCGACGAAAAAAATCTAACCTAGAATGAATAATCAGATTCCTTCACCCAATATTCGAAACACGTCCATCTAAGATACGTGTTAGTGACATTCCATTAGCTCTACCTTGCGGTTAACCTTATAAGAGTTGGTCACACCATTAAAGGGACACTTTCACGGAGGGGATAGGGAGGTCCTTCAATTAGGTGTGCTGTATTTATGTAGTAAATATTACTTTTTCGAGATGAATCTTCGTTTGTCTTGTGTCGGTTCTATTTTTATCATTTTCTAATTACCTTTTTGATTATTTAACTGTTAATGGAAATTATTTTGTCATCTTTCTCTTAATTCAAGCCTCCGAATAATTCTATTCATTTTAGATATTATTACTATTTATAGAGAATAAATAAAGATGTTCAAGAAGTGAATACTGTAGTAGAGTGTGTGAGTGTAATTATTTAGTCAACGAGAGATACACTGTCCCTCTACATTTACATCATACAACAACAACCACATCAACAGCTGTCACTGACCACCAACAACACATCCCATACATCAAACAAAGGAAACCAGTTCGTCATCAGTAGAATAGAGTTAGTGAATAGCTATAAATATAATACAGCTAATATGTCTAACAACTGGCGTATAATGCAAGTACAATAGGACTATATAGATAATGGGGGAGATGAGAAAGAACGACATGAACATACCAGAACGCATCGGCGCCTTCCTGCCGACAGGAAGTTAGGAAAAGCTGGACTGGAAACAGAAAGGAAAGCTAAAACTATGGAGAGCCAGACATGCTATAATCAAATTTCTTTTATCCACCCCCACCTCATGTTAACTTTTTCTTTTTTCTTTGTTTTTTTTTTTAGTAACCTTAATCATTTACTTTCACGTTGTCTTTTTTTTTTTTTAATAATCTTTTCAGTGAGAAGAGAAGGTAGTGATGATGACCTGTTGCAGACTGGTGGTGAAGGGGAAAGGACAGTATCCCTGGACTGGAAACCTTACCACAATGCTAGCAATGGAGTGGACTATTCTAAATAAATCCAAAGTGCCAGGTGATGATACTAAACCAGGCAACAGGTTAAGTCAACCACCCAAATAAGCAATGGTGAGATTTGACCCAACAACACAAAGAGCCAAAACAAATGCAGCAAAATGTCCAGCTCAACTTTCTTACAGTTCTTACCAACCCATCACCTATGTACAATTCTTTTTTTCCCAATTGTGAGTGTATGAAGGACAAAGTTGAGCTCAGCATGATTTTAACTCAGAACATATATAGAGAGTGGGAACACATATCAGACAGTATTATCTTATGCTCTAATGCCTGCCAATTTGCCTTAATCTTTGTTTTCTGTTTCCATTGGGAAGCTGCATGGAGCAGTTATATGTCAATATCTAAAAAATATGAGCCAGAATTCCAGTGCAATAGACCACCAATAGTTGACAGACAAACAGAAGATACTTGGTTCATGTCCTAATCCAAAGATGGGGGGAAATAACTGATGTGGAATCTGATTTTATTAGAAAGACAAACAATTTCTACATTAGATTACTCTATTGGTTTCAAATTTTGGCACAAAGCCAGCAAATTCAGGGGAAGGGGGGAAGTCGATTACATCAGCTCCTAATATTCAACTGGTACTTATTTCATTGCCCCCAAAAAGACAAAAGGTAAAGTTGACCTCAGCGGAATTTGAACTCAGAACATAGACAGACAAAATGCCACTAAACATTTTACTTAGCGTGCTAACAATTCTACCAGCTTACCACCTTACATTAGATTATTATATTAGAATATTACTTGATGATCATATATACATTTACAATTAAAGAATTTATGTGTCTCGCTATGCTGAAATGGAAATTAAACACAATTTAAATACAGCTTCAGTTTGGTAGAATTACAATTAAAAAAATAAATTTTATACAGTTGTAGTGGGTACTTAACAGGGTCAAAACCTAAGTCCTCACTTCCATCTCCTTTGTTCTCTAACTGTGCATTTAAAATCCATTTGTTTAACCTGTCAGAAATTCACCATTATTATAGTGAAGCTGAGGTGAAGTTAGATAAACTTGATTGATTTTCATTTACAGTGTCTTAATTCAGCTTTGAGCTAGGCATATATTAGCGACCCCTGAGAAAAAATAAACAGTTTCCTCCAGTCAGCTACAAACAGCATTTTGCCATTTCACACACTTTGACAAGCTGCTTCCATGCAAGCCTTGAACACTTTACCTTCTTTCTTCTACATATTTATTGGCAGACTACTGTAAAGATATTGGACAAGAGAAGGTTATGGTGTAAACCACCAATGGTTCTCAACCATTTTTATATCTCGGGATCCCTTGATTCCTATTTTACATGGGTGTGCCCTCATAACCATTTGATGTTTAAAAAAACCTAATATATTTTTATAATTGAATATTATTAGGAATTGCATTTTAAAAAATTGAAATATTTTGTGCATTCTAGAAGTATAATCAATTTATTGCACATGAATTTTAACAACAAAATCTTATATGGATCCCCAAGGATTAAATGGACCCCAGTTGTGAACCACTGAAACAGGCTGTTATTCACAAACAGACTTTCACTTTTTTCCCAATTTGTTGCTTCATTCAATACACCCAGTAATTACATAGTTGTTACAGTTCTCCAAAGGTGTGTTTCATTGAAATAAAGAATGTTTTCTTGATTAGTCCAAGGCTTTGTCTTAGTTCCTCTTGTACAGTTAGCCTGTGCATTGGGCAACAAGACATCTCTAATAATCCTAGTTTTTAGCATAGTGGCCTATGTCTTCTCAGGTGATGCTAACATTTTAGGTCTTTGAAGGTGTTGTGCCATGTCTTTTTGGGTCTCCCTCATTTTCTTCATCTTTCTCAATTCTTAACCTGATGGCTATTATTTAAAAAATAAGACAGAAATAATATACTTTTCTAACAAGTTAGGAGGACGTCCATTAGAGGGAAACCTGAAATGGAACATCATCATCGTTTAACGTCTGCTTTCTATGTTGGCATGTGTTGGACAGTTTAACATGGAGCTGGCCAGCTGGGAACTGTCCAGACTCCAAGTGTCTGTTGTGGCATGGTTTCTACAGCTGGATGCCCTTCCTAATGCCAACCACTTTACAGAATGTGCTGGGTGTTTTTTACATGCCACCAGCATGGGTGCATTTATGCAGCACCGGCACATGTGCTTTTCATGTGGCACCAGCACCTGAAAGGACAAGCCTGATTTTACTTAGCTTGACATGTGTTATCAAGTACAGCAAATTGGTACATCTGGTAATTTGTCATTTCCTCAGTGAGGCCCAGTCTCTGAGGATCCTTTCTCACCACTTTTCCCATGTCTTCCTGGGTCTACCCTTTCCACAAATACCTTCCACAATTAGAGGTTGGCACTTCTTTATGCAGCTGTCCTCATCCATACACATCACATGACCAAACCAGCACAGTCTTCTCTCTTGCACACAGTCTATGATGCCTCTTATACCCAGTTTTCCTCTTAAATCATTTCCACTGTCATGCATGCACACTTACATTACCCATCCAGCAGAGCATGCTAGCTTCATTTCTTCCAAGCCTTCGCAAGTCCTCTGCAGTCAAAGTCCATGTTTCAGTGCCATGTAACATAGCTGTACATACATAAGCATCATACAATCTACCTTTCACTCTGAAAGAGAGGCCTTTAGTTACCAACAAAGGTAGAAGCTCTCTGAACTTTGCTATTCTTATTCTAGTAGCTACACTTTCAGAACTTCCTCCACCACTTCTAACTTGGTCTCCTAGGTAACAAATGCTATCTACTACTTATAAAGATCTATTGTCTGTGCATTTTTAGTGCTTATTGTACTTGCACATTTGCCACACACAAAGAATATATTCTCCAGAAACCTTCCTGTGATACCACTACACTTTTCATGTGTCCAAAGCTTGCACTGGGTACAACACAATGTATAGAGTTTCTACCAACACCCTTCTTACATATTGAGCAGGGCCATCTCCCAGAAGGGACTTCTGATTTGTCTGTTTTCCTACTTACTAGGACTTTGGTTTTCGCTAAATTAACTCTAAGACCCTTAGAGTTCAGGCCTTGTTTCAACACCTGAAATTTCTTCTCTAGGTCAGGTAATGATTCAGCTATAAGAACAAAGTCATTAGTGTAGAGGAGCTCCCAGGGATAGCCAGTCAAGGCCGGGATGACTAAGATAAACAAGAGGGGGGTTGAGAATTGAGCCTTGGTGAACTCCTACCTGTACACTGTACATTCTTGAAAATAACCTTTTTACTTCTTTGTCAAATAGTGATTTATAAATATATACTGTATACATATGAAATAAGTCAGCACACACACATACAAACAAACACACACATATATGTTGCACAGACCGAAGCCTTTGGCATTATATCGTGCTTGAGAAGAAGACCCATCAAGCCAAGTAAAATCGTAGTTGTGGCAGATACTGATGTCACGCAAATGCCAGTGGGTGCTTTTGCATGCCAGTGGCATGTAAAAGCACCCACTCTTGGAGTGGTTGGCATTAGGAAGGGCATCCAGCTGTAGAAACCATGCCAAATCAGATTGTAGTCTTGTGCAGCCTTCCAGCTTGCTAGCTCTGGTCAAACTGTCCAACCCATGACAGCATGATCAATGGATGTTAAATGATGATGATGATGTGTGTGTGTGGTTGTGTGTGCACATGCATGCACACACACACACACACACACACACATCCTTTAGCAATGTAAATTACTGACAGATATAAATATCAGTAATAGAATTGCAGTGCTTACAAATGACACCCCTTGTGATATTTGTTCTACCATATTTGTAGAGATAACCTTTGACACTCTTGTTATCATAAATGCTGTGAACTGAGAGAGTATCCAATTGGAAATCTATAGCCACCACTATATTTACAAAATGTAATATAAATAAATAATAAAACATCAGTGTCTAAGGAAAGAAGTCTTGGTGCGGATCATTAAAAAGTAGAAAAAATCAGTTCAAATACTCACAAAATGTGGGGTAAAAAAAAAAGAGTTTGTACTATGAGAGAATGATAATTCTATCATCATCATTGCCGCTGCCACCAGCACCACTACCACCACCACCATCATCATCATCATTATCATCAACACCACCACCACCGCCAACAACAACAACAACAACAACAACAATAGCAACATCTTAATGTCCCCTTTTCCATGCTTGTATGTGTTAGACAGAATTTGTTAAACCTGGATGCCTGTTCTGTTGCCAACCCTTACATGTTTCCAAGCAGGGTAATATTTCCCCATACCCAGACATATCTTCACAGAAACTTGGAAATGAACAGCACCACTTATATAACAGTGAAGCTTGTTTACAACTATTGCACAATGTCAAGACAAGGAGATACAAAAACACATGCACACACACCCAAACACAATGGGCTTCTTTCAGTTTCCTAGCTTCCATCTCCCAAATTCACTCTCAAGTTTTTGATCTAAATTCCAAAAGGAAAATTTAGACTTTTCTTCAAGCAATGAGACAGGCCTTGCTAGAGCAACCCTCTACTAGGACACACAACCTGCTAATATTAGCAGCCAAACTAAGATGTCAAGCTGGCAGAAGCATTAGCACACTGGACAAAATGCCTAGCGACATTTCATCCATCTTCACATTCTGAGTTCAAATTCCACCAAGCCCAACTTTACCTTTCATCCTTTTAGGGTTAATAAAATAAATACCAGTTGAACACTGGGGTCAATGTAATCATTTTACCCCCACCTGTTAAATTGCTGACTTGTGCCAAAATTTAAAATGAATATTAGCAGCCAAATTCCCTCAAGTACAAAAGGACATATTGGACAACGTAATCCTTGATATACAAAAAGGCAGGAAGGGTATGAAAGGAATACCATTGATCATAAATCTGATCATTTACAAATGACTTAGGGTTAAACAATGATAATAACATCAAAAGCAGTGCAGCAGAAATTCAGAGAAAAATTATTCATAAGACATGTAATTCCAATAATTTAAGAGTAGTATTTACTGCTACTGCTTTCAAAAATCTTCATTTGCATAAATAAGGCAAGAATTTGTAATAAAATACAATTTCAAATGAAATCCGATTGAGTTATAATACAAAACAAAATATTTATTTTAAAAATAACAATAATAACACCTGCCATTAAACAAAATATTACTCTGTATGTATTCTTAAATGACTTGTTAAAGCAACATCATCCACAAAGTTATCTCCACATATCTTACAACGTAAAGGGCTTGGTTCAGGTTTGTTATGTGCCTTCACATGTTCTCTAAGATGAACTTTGAATGAGAATCCGTTACCGCATTCCTTACAGATAAATGGCTTTTCCCTGTTGTGTGTCCGAATGTGACTTTTCAAGGAGGAATTTGCAGTGAAATCTTTACCACAGATCTCACAATGGTATGGTTTTTCTCCTGTGTGAGTCCTTAAATGAGTCCTTAATGTAGAATAATCTGTAAAACTGTCCCCACATGTTGTGCAATGGTAAGGTTTTTCTCCTGTATGAATCCTGATGTGTTTCCTCAAAGAGGATCTTTCAGTAAAGTATTTATCACAAATATCACATTGATATGGCTTTTCACCAGTATGGGTCTTTAAATGATTTTTTAAGTTATAATTCATGGAGAAGTCTCTACCACAGATATCACAGCGGAAAGGTCTTTCTCCTGTGTGTGTTCTTATGTGTCTTGAGAGGTCAGAATTTTTTGAAAAGTTCTTTCCACATATTTCACAAGGGAATCGTTTCTCTATAGTATGTACCTTCATGTGCTCCTCCAGTCGTACAATATGAACAAAATCTTTGCCACATACTCCACAGTAGTATGGTTCGGCTTCAGATTCTGCCAATAAGTCCATTTTTTAGAGATAGATCTGAGAGCTCAATGTCGGTTACTCTTGTGTTTCATTTGCAAATGATCGTTGGTACTGAAATAAAGGAAAAGACTCCTTTAGTAGCACTGTTTCACTTAATTTCAAATTGTTCAAATGGAGAAACAATAAACTATTTCTAAATCAGTTTGAAATCTTAACACAGACACTACAAAGTGTCCTTTAGTAAATCTTCTTATCTACATAAAACAATTATCTAAGCTACAAAGAAGGAATTGATATTAGAGAAGCCATCTCATTATAAGACCAAAATCTACGATATATGTGTAGTAGATCTATACCATGATTCAGACTTGGAACGTTTTGGTTTTCAAACACAAAGGCTGTAACCAGTATTTTGTCATGTCAGCAAAAATCTGTTCAAAGTTTTCTAGAAAGTTTTGGAATCTGGATAAAGCAACTCCTGGATGTGATGACGTCACAAAAAAAATCTAACCAATGATATTCAATTGTTACACATTAAAGTCTTTGACTGATGACAGCAAAAATTCTAATGAATCCAAAATTGTTGCTTGAAAATCAGTCAAGCTCTAATTCTATTCACAGCTGATAAAAAGAATAATGAACACAGAGACAGACTTGATGAGTCAGAGGTCAGTGAGCAGTGAACTGACAACTAAACACAATAGAGAGCTGACAGTCATGAGCACTGAAGTATAACTTCTCTGATACTGTCCTTCTGTCATGTAAATGATTTCAACTGATTCTGTTATAACCTGACTGTCAGCAAAATATATAACACTAGTTCATTACTCCAATACATCAACAGAAATTCACTCTCTATCTAAAGAAAAACACATCTATATAATATCGTGAAATGAACTTTGTTTGTCTACAACAGTGGTTCTCAACCATTTTTTACGATGGACCCCTTCAATTACAATTTTACTCTGCTTGCATGGACCCCCCCCACCCCAAAAAAAAACCTTATATAGACCCCAGTTGAGAACTACTGCCCTATAACATTCTTTGTTCTACAAGACTGATGTATCTTGGTAGTTCTTTTTAAAGTAACCATAAATCCGTAAAGAACTGATTTCAATTCATGTTCATTTCATTGACTCTGACCTAGCATCCTACTGTTACACCCACACACACGCACATGCATGCACACACACACACACACACACACACACACACACACACACACACATAAGGTACAGGTCTGGTGGCGAGCTGGCAGAAACGTTAGAACGCTGGGTGAAATGCTTAGCGGTATTTCGTCTGCCGTTACGTTCTGAGTTCAAATTCCACCGAGGTCAACTTTGCCTTTCATCCTTTCGGGGTTGATAAATTAAGTACCAGTTACGCACTGGGGTCGATGTAATCGACTTAATCCGTTTGTTTGTCCTTGCTTGTCCCCTCTATGTTTAGCCCCTTGTGGGCAATAAAGAAATAAGAAAGCTTGCAGATCTAGTTAAATTGATTCACAGAATCTGCATTTTTTTAAAAGGAAGTAAAAAATTTGAAAATCAGTTATATTGATGTAGTTTTCCATTCTTATTGCTGTGAATTCATGATCTTGTGAAAAAAAAAATTTGAGGAAAAAGTTACAGAGGTTTAAAAATCGAAAAAACTGTGTATTTTTAGCCAATAGTGAGACAGTGGTGTCAACTTTAAGGTTGTACTCTGTAAAATTTATAGTTTAGTGTCTGTGAAATGAGCTGTTACCTGTGTTTACTTTATATGCATATTTCAGTGTTATGTATGCCTGTCATGTACATCATTAATATATAAGTGCATATGTATACCCACACACACACACAACCTACATACATGCACACACATACATGCACATGCACACATACACACACATGAATGCACATATATACCCCCCACACACACACAACACACATATATACACATGCACACACACACAATATATTTCCCAGAGGAATGCTGAGTAAGGAATCAGTGAAAGCAATGAAAACAGCTGAAAGAAGCCCAGTGTATGTATATATGTGTGTGTGTGTGTGTGTGTGTGTGTGTGTGTGTGTGTGTGTGTGCTTTTGTATCTCTGTTACCACTGTTTGACAACTGGTGCTGGTGTGTTTACATCCTGTATCTTATCAGTTCAGTGAAACAGACCGATAGAATAAGTACCAGGCTTTAAAAAATAAGTATTGGAGTCAATAGGTCTGACTAAAAATTCTTCATGGCAGTACCCCAGCATGGCTGCAGTCTAATGACTGAAACAAGTAAAAATTCAAAGATAAAAGAGCTGGTATGCAAGAGAGTTGCACCAGGTTCCAGTCTGATTAGGCTTGGTTTCTATAACTGGATGCCTTTCCTAATGCCAACCACTTTACGGTGTGTACTGAGTGTTTTTAATATGGCACCATCAGGAGCTCTTTTACATGGTGCCAACACAAGTACTTTTTACATGGCTCTTGCAGGCCAATCCTCCTCTACCATTAACACTTCCGCTGTGGCAGACAATGTGTCTTCTTGAGTACAGTAAAGCACCAGATATATATATATGTGTATGTATACAAGGGAGAGGTGCTGAAAATTTCCTGGCTTTAAGACTATCGTGGAGGCCTTAAACTTCCGGGTTCTTTTACAGGACTTAGAAAAACTGATGAACCACTGCAATAAGTGTGTGAATCTGAGAGGAGAATATGTTGAATAAAATCATGTGCCTAATAATTAGGCACAGATGTGGCTGCATGTTAAGAAGCTTGCTTACCAACCAAATGGTACTGGGTTTGGTCCCACTACATGTCTTCTACTATAGCCTCGGGCCAACCAAAGCCTTGTGAGTGGATTTGATAGACAGAAACTGAAAGAAGCCCGTCGTATATATGTGTGTGTGTGTGTGTGTTTCTCACTTTCTCACCCCGCCATCGCTTAACAACCGATGCAGGTGTGTTTATGTCCCCATAACTTAGCAATTAGGCAAAAGAGACTGACAAAATAAGTACTAGGCTTACAAAGAATAAGTCCTGGAGTCGATTTCTTCAACTAACATCCTTTAAGGTGGTGCTCCAGCATGGCCACAGTCAAATGACTGAAACAAGTAAAAGAAAAAAGAAAAATTAAAGAAGACTGATTACCCCGTGTCTTCTTTTACCCAAAGCCAGGAACTTTTCAGCACCTGTGTGTGTGTTTGTGTATCATCATCATCATCATTTAACGTCCATGTATATATTTATCTATATATATAAAAATGACAATGTGTGTCTGTCTGTCTGTCTGTGTGAATCCCTAAAACTCGAGAACTACGCAACCAATTTCATTCAAATTTTACAGATGCCTTACTTAGGGTTACAGTTGTGGTTTAGTCAAAAAAAATTTTTTTAACTTCTTGCAGAGTTCGAGCCCACGGCAACATAATATCTCCTCCACTATTTAAGTATTACGTGTCAAAAGTGAAACAAAAACACTCATGTCAAATACTTTCACTTTAAAAATGAAACTATTCTACTAACTGAAACATTCACATTTCGATACTGTAATGACAGATACTTTCAGAGAAAGAGAGAAAGAGAGAGAGAAAGAGAGAAAGAGAGAAAGAGAGAGAGAGAGAGAAAGAGAGAAAGAGAGAAAGAGAGAGAAAGAG
>NC_068987.1:47530833-47531499 GCF_001194135.2 Octopus bimaculoides | reverse complement strand
TTGTAATATGTACACATACATATATATACATGCATACAGATATCTATACATATATACACCCATCACACACATACACATGCACACAAACACACACATTAGTCATTTGTTTTCTTATCCAAAACTATGTCAAAAGTACTGAATGGATCTTTATGAAATTTGGAAATTATATTCTATGCATAACGGCCATAGCTCCCATGAAAATTCATATATTTTGGATGTTGATGAAATTTTAACCCGAACATAACAGATGAGCATTATTTGTAATTCAACGGTACAACAGTGTAAGACTACCCTTTCAGATATACTTACATTGTGATTTCTGCAATGTGCATAAATTGTCACTGATTCACTTGCAAAGTGTTGAGTAAAATTATTTCGTTGCAGACCTACTTTGATGAAATTTTAACCCGAACATAACAGATGAGCACTGTCTGTAGCTGGTCTTCTCTTGGAAGAGCCCTGCTTCTCACATGGACAACTGTATGTTGGCTGCTCAAGAGTGGGCAGCAAAATAAACCTATTTGTATATGCTCCACAGGGGAAAACAAGGAACATTGTTTACAACGAGGTGTTATAATCACAACAGCAAGAAAGTATGTACATGATCACCTTCTTTTACGAAACTTCATTGACTTTCATATATTTATATTGATATACATATATATA
>NC_068987.1:47527855-47530808 GCF_001194135.2 Octopus bimaculoides | reverse complement strand
AGATCCAACCTCAGATTTATCATCGCATTGTCTCTCTACTACCTCTGTCAAATGAATCACCAAAATTGGCCTTTCATTATTTATAATCTGTACCTGTTTGTTTGGTTACGAAATAAAATACACAAAACGTGTTTCTGAATTACGTGTATTTACTTTATATACATATGAGTTGAAAACTTTCTTCTAGCATTCCACTTAATATCTATGTTCCATGCTGGCATGGATTGGAGAGTTATTAATGTAGAAATATGGTATCGTAGCTACTAACAGTTGAGGGTTGCGTAGTCTAGACGGCGTTTTTAGATTTCATTATTCTCTTTAACCCTGGCAAAGCCGGGTATTTCTGCTAGTATATAATATATATATAAATATACTACTACTACTACTACTACTACTACTATTACTAAGCAAAATTCTTGGAATGTGAAACTTTTTGTTACTCTATAGTACACTCACAAAGCAGCTTAGGAAATAGGTAGGTTTAATAGCTTAAAAGTGTAGTTATCTATTCAGGATGCAGTAAGGGAGTATAGGGTCTATTGTGATTGATGATTGGTTGACATTGTATAGTACAAGGCTCATAAGGGCAACTGTTGATGGCAAAAATGTGGAAGGTTAAATTACTGTCTTAAAAAGAAAAAAAAACAACACATTGGAGAAAGTTATCTTAAATATATATCAGGAAACAAACAAAAAAAAAAAGAAAAGAAAAAAACAGTATGGTTCCAACTGGAATGCTCTTGATAATAGTAATAATTTCAATTTTTGACACAGGGCCATCAATTTCAGGGAAGGAGTAAGTCAATTGCATCGACCCCAATGTTCAACTGATACTTATTTTATCGACGCCGAAGGGATGAAAGGCAAAGTCGACCACGGCGGAATTTGAACTCAGAACATAAAGACAGACGAAATGCCGCTAAGCCTTTTGTCCGGCATGTTAACGATTCGACCAGCTCGCCACCTTACTACTAATATTAATAATAGTAGGCTTTTCAGCCAACTATCATCACTACAATTACCTCCAATTGCTTCAAGATAACAATCTCCATCACCAATATCATCACTAGCAGCGGCACCACCATCGCAATCATCATCATTACCATCATTGTCGTCATCGCCAGCACCACCACCATTATAATCACCACTATCATCATCACCACCACTACACCGCCATCACCAACACTATTATAACCAACGTATCAGTAACATAGTAACATTGATGCTTGTAAGAGGAACGCCCAATATTTAATCCTCACCACCACCATCATCATTATTATCACCAACAACAACAATAACAGCGTTAGCAATCTACATGCACTGTCCGAAAATAAGACAAGATGACCATTGTTCAAGACTGGCTTGGGGCTTGAAACACCAACAACGATCAGACCACCTACAGCACCAACAACAACATAAGCAATGTTTAATGACACCGCCCAGATCAGAGAAACAGATGGCAGACAGGGTAACAATATGAAAATGGGGAAAGGTCGTTGATAATATAATCTATAGCGGGAGGTGACCATATGCCAAAACATAAACATTAGGGGATTAACTGAGGTTTCTATGTGAGGATTAGAGTAATCCAACACATATTTACGTTAAAGGCTCTGCGATAAACTCGTAATCGGTGAGAAAAGAGGGTGGGTGATTAATTAAAACCTACAAGGTATCTAAATGACTGACTTCAACACAATTCGAACCCACATTGACCAGACAAATAGCTCTTGTCCAAATCCCAGACCATGTCACACCATTTCTCTCTGTCGATCTTGATGTCTTGTAGTTTTACTATGAGGTCGCCCTGTCTGTCTACCGACACCAACACACCAACAACATTTCTCTGTCCGTCAACACATCTCAAGACAAAAAAAAAAAAAAGGAAAAATTAAAAAAAAACCTACACACTTTGTCATCGATTGAGAAGACGTGATGAAGTGTTACAAATGTTTTACAATTAATACGTCGAGTAACTGGTGTATGATTAGTATGCACAGGACTATTAATACGAATGAGGATAGATACGCGAATGAAGTGTACCGTACATACCTGGAGAGCAACGATCGCTTTCCTGCCGACAGAGATGTCAGCATGGGAAGTTTAAAAAAGAGAACCGGCAATTGGATAGCAACCATAGCTATGGATGACTAGACATGCTACAATTATTTTCCGCCGCTAACGTAATATTTCAGCGGCTTATATTGTACTAGCATACCCGTGTTGTCAAAAATACTAACAATTCTATTAATGATAGAAAATAGTGCATCAAAACAATGGGAGAAACCATTGATAAATGTCAGCAATCGAGTAAATATATGCACATACACAGATACAGTTGTAATGTCTTGGTTGAAAATATAATAGTTCTCATCATATATATACTTATATGAAACATCCATTTTTGCATGATCACATGAATCAAACAGATTTCATACAGCTGGATGCCCTTCCCATTGCCAACTCTTACCTCTTTCCAAGTAAGTAATATTTCACCATGCCCAAACGTGATTAAGTGGAAGATTGAAAGCAAAGAACACCTCATGCATTAGAGTGACACTCACAGACACACATATACATAAATCTATATACTCACTGTGTGGTACCTTGGGCAAGTGTCTTCTACTATAGCCTCGGGCCAACCAAAGCCTTGTGAGTGGATTTGGTAGACGGAAACTGAAAGAAGCCCGTCGTATATATGTGTAAATATGTATGTGTGTGTATATGTTTGTGTGTCTGTGTTTGTCCCCCAACATCGCTTGACAACCGATGACAGTGTGTTTACGTGCCTGTAACTTAGTGGTTCGGCAAAAGAGATTGATAGAATAAGTACTAGGCTTCCAAAGAATAAGTCCTGGGGTCGATTTTCTCGACTAAAGGTGGTGCTCCAGCATGGCCGCAGTCAAATGACTGAAACAAGTAAAAGAGTAAAAGAGTAAAGAGTATATATATA
>NC_068987.1:47525745-47527719 GCF_001194135.2 Octopus bimaculoides | reverse complement strand
ATATATATATATATATATATATATATATACACATATATATACACACGAATCATCATCATTATTTAACATCCATTGTCCATGCTGGCATGGGTTGGATGGTATAACCAGAGCTGGTAAGCTGGGGGGGGGGCTGCATCAGATCCAGTCTGATTTGGCATGGTTTCTACAGCTGGATGCCCTTCCTAATGCCAACCACTTTACAGAATGTTCTATGTACTTTTACATGAAGCCACATGGGCGGTTTTATGTGTTGCTGCACGGGCACTTTTATGTGGCACCACACAGGCACTTTCACATAGCACCACCACGAGTGTTTTACACCACCAGAAGGATCAGTCATAACATTACTGCTGTAGTGTATGAGTCTTCTTAAGTATGGCCAGGTGCCAGGTATCTTGGTCCTTTGTCATCTCACCTGAAAGGTTTAGCTTGCTGAGGCCTGTCCCACCCATGCTAGCATGGAAAATGGGCTTGAATGAAAATGATGTTATATGCATATATTTACATACATATATATATATGTGTATGTATATGTATATACACATACATATATATATATATATATATATATATATATATATATATATATATATATATATATACACATGCATATATATGTAAATGTATATGTATTTACTTATATATAAAAATGTATATGTATATACCTACATATAAATACATATATGTACACATACATTCCTACCTATCCACATACATACACATATGCATATATACATATATAGACATTAATTCATATTTATGGTTTATTAATGTGCAGCTTACATCTCTTGTACTCTGACTATAAATTCTCATTTGCACCCATTATCATATGTGTGTTAGGCTATGTACAAACAAATTTACACAGGAAAAGTAGAAATACTAGGTTTTCCAAAGAATGAGCAAAAGAAACTGATATGGATTCTCCAAATCCAATCTATTAGTGGCACAGTGATGATTTGCAAGACTTTCCAAAGATTCTCCATCTAAGATTCTTGAGGTGAACAGACACACTCACTTGAGTGTGTGCATCAACAGCTCAACCAATACACAAACTCAACCACATATATCTACAAACACTGGGAAATCTCTTAACTCAAAAAGTCTTGTCACTTTGTTAGTAAGTGGCTTGAACTCTCTTAAGAAGAGCTCAGAGAAAAATCATACATGTAAATGTATGTACATATAGTGAGCTTCCTTCAGTTTCTATCTACCAAATCTACTCAGGACTTTGTCAGCTTTGAGGTATAGTAGAAGACACTTGTTCTAAGTGCCTATCCATGCCTGTATGTGTGTGTGTGTGTCTATCTGTCTGTTTGTGTGTGTGTGTTATATTTTAGCTGTTTCAGTCATTAGACTGCAACCATACTAGAGCACAGCCTTGAAGTTTTTAGGTGAGATTTTCCAGAACTGTAAAATATATCCGAGTAAAGAAATTAATAATATTGGTTTCAGATTTTGGCACAAGGGAAGGGGGTAAGTTGATTTCATCAACCCCAATGCTCAACTTATTTTATTGACCCCCAAAAGAATGAAAGGCCAAGTCAAACTCAGCAGAATTTGAACTCTGAACGTAAAGACAGATGAAATGCCGCTAAGCATTTTGCCTGGCATGCTAACAATTCTGCCAGCTGACCACCTTAAAAAGAAATTCTTTTATCTTTTACTTCTTTCAGTCCTTTGACTGCAGCCATGCTGGAGCACTGCCTTGAAGGGATTTAGCTGAATAATTCAATCCCAGGACTTACTTTATATCTTTTTTTGTAAGCCTAGTACTTATTCTATTGGTGTCTTTTGCCAAACAGCTAAGTGATAGGGACATAAGCACACCAACACTGGTTGTCAAATGGTAATGAGAGAAGGAGACAAACACACACACACACACACACACACACACACATGCATAGGCATATGAATATATATATGTATATATACATACATACATACATACATACATACATACATATATATATATAT
>NC_068987.1:47524844-47525735 GCF_001194135.2 Octopus bimaculoides | reverse complement strand
TATATATGTATATATATATATATATATATATATATATATACAAGCTTCTCTCAATTTCCATCTAACAATCCACTCACAAGGCTTTGGTTGGCCCAAGACTATAGTAATAGACACTTGCCCAAGGTGCCACACTGTGGGACTGAACCCAGAATCATGTGGTTGCAAAGCAAGCTTCTTACTACAGTCATGCCTACGTCTATATATGTGAAAAATTCTTCAATCAGCCTAATCCAACAAGGTAACAAGTCCCAACATTATCCTAAAACAATACCCTCCAGACTTTATCTTTGCAAAATTCATTCAACAGGGACCAGTCCTAAACTATAGAAACATGCTAATGTTTCATTCTTGAAAAATGCAATCTCCTCAACCCTATAAAAATACAATGGAAGCAGCCATCTACTTCTCTTCTTCTGTCTCTCTCATTTTCACTGACTTCTTTATTATGTATGGTTTTCGTGGAAACAAATCTACCAAATATTTCCCCTCCTACAACACACACCAGTGAGACCTTGCTTTTGAGAACAATGGCAAAGCTTTTGACCCTATTTGGTTTTCTATAAACTGGAATATTGACCAATCTATGGAAGTATAAGTTTTTTTTTTTTTTTTATCATTGACATGAGAACCTTAAAACTAAGGCTGTAAATATATGTGCGTATTGTGTAGGAAGACCTAGCCCCAGGAAGACCTAGCCCCAGGAAGACCTGGCCCCGGGAAGACCTGGCCCCAGGAAGACCTGGGACGAGGTGGTGAAGCACGACCTCCGAACATTAGGCCTCACCGAGGCAATGACTTCTGACCGAGACCTTTGGAAATATGCTGAGCATGAGAAGACCCAGCAAGCCAAGTGAGACCAAAATCCAAGGCCTCTGCCAGATGTGTAGCCAG
>NC_068987.1:47507600-47524288 GCF_001194135.2 Octopus bimaculoides | reverse complement strand
GCCATCTGGTTTGCCACTCCTCAGTCAAATCGTCCAACCCATGCTAGCATGGAAAGCGGACATTAAACGATGATGATGATGATGATGATGATGATATATATATATATATATATATATATATATATATATATGGCACAGGTAGAAGCACATGGCTTAGCGGTTAGGGCATTGGACTCATGATCATAAGATTATGGTTTCAATTCCTGGATCAGGCGATGCATTGTGTTCTTGAGCAAAACACTTCATTTCACATAGCACCAGTCCACTCAGCTGGCAAAAGTGAGTTTTCTTGTCATGGACCAGCATCCTATCTGGGAAGGAATATATACACCAGAGAAACCAGGAAACTGACCCTATACTCCTTATGGAGTAATGCGGACAAACCATAACCATGTGGCACAGGTGTGGTTGTGAGGCTAAGAAGCCTGCTTCCCAACCATGTGGCAGAGGGTCCAATCCCACTGCATAGCACCTTGTGTACTATAGACATGAGCTGTCCAAAGCCTAGTGGATTTAGTAGATGGAAACTGAAAGAAGCTCATTGTGTATGTATGTATGTGTGTGTTTCTTTACAACTTCAATCACTATTCTTTGTTCATCTTGCACATCTGCAACAGCAGCACTCATTACAATCACTAACTGTTAACTCCAATATATATCATAATGCAAACTGTTACACTGGCCACCAACAAATACCAACCGTTTCAAATTGGTGATCCTGAGTTAAAGATTTGCAGCCTTCGCCTTTGAATGAACAGTTATCACATCCATCGATTACAATCGGTCACCCTCGACTGCAATGAAGAACTAACCATTACATCACATTCTTTCAAATTTGGCAATATCGATATCCCATGTTTCAGTAATGACTTCTACACTATTCATTCTCCATGTTAATGTATTTACTCTCACTTCTAATCACACACTTACCTAAAAGACATTCACCCCCTCCTCAACTGTCATCTATTCATAAACTAGACATGTCTACATAGATAGGAACCTTTAAAACACCTGCCAGCTGAGACATAAAGGTCCAGTATATTTTAATAGCAGAAATATACAATCACTACATGACCCTAAATTGCTACAGTAAAATAACTCTTTTTTTTTTTTACCCCAGCACATACCTATTTCATTGATTCCCAGTGTTGCCAAGTTAAAATCAGAATTTTTATGCTAAATTTCAGTAGAAAAAAATACCAGAAAAATGCTAAATGTGATAAAAAAAAAAAGCTAAAGACTAATTATATCAAAAAGCTTAATTTTTATTTACTTTCTTTAATTATATTCAGCATTGAGAAATAATTTTTGAATTTCACTGATTTGATCACTTTCAGCTGCAGTGCCTAGGTCTTGACTTCTCTATACATTCAAATTGTTGTGCTCTTTTGTGAATATTATTTTCTTCAGTGGCTATTACAGTCTTCTTGATAATCATTTCTACTATCTTTCTCTTGAACCTGAAGCCTAAATTTGCTTTAGGATCCAGAAATTTTTCAATAGAAGCATCTGGATCAAGAGGATGAATTCTACATGTGGACAACACTATCATATTAGCAATAGATTTGATCAAATTTGAAAGATCTTCAAGTAATTTTGTTTTGTCGACAGTGTTTGATTCAAACAGTTTATTCACTTCCTGAACATATTTTAAAATTGGATGCAAAAATAAAAGGTAAAGTTCAATCCTAGAATCACAAAACATTTCATGTAACATTTGTGCTGTAAAGCATTTTTTTTTGTTGTAGTTTGGAAGTGAGTTTGCAACTCAAACCTTTGGCTTAAAATTCTATTTACCACTGGTTCTATTGACAGCCACCTAGTTGTACAAGAATTCACAATCTTCAAAGGCTCTTTATCATTGATAGCAAGGTAAAGTTGTTTGTAGGCACTTTGTCTTGTTGAAGAATGAGAGGACCATTTATAGGTTTCGGATACTAAAAATTCTAAATTTATGGGCAGGCATTCAGCACAAGTGTGGGATACTGCCAACTGTAAAGAATGGCATACACATCTAAATAGAAGTAATGATGGAACTTCTTTTAATTTCTGGAAAACACCATTGTTGACTCCCTATCATTACTCTAGCATTGTCGGTTCCTACAGCCAGTAAATTTTTTATATCTAATTTCTTTTTCATTAATTCAATTTTTAAGGCATCTACAATGCCGTCTGCATCACGTTTCTATAGATACCATACTGAGATATGTATGTACCACTTTTTTGTGAGTGTCACTATAATATATGATAACAATTTCTAACAACTTATTTATCAATATATCATTGGATTCATCTAATAACAGGCTAAATTTCCTATCTCCTGTACCAGAAATCAAATTTCCATCAAAATATAGAACTACAACATTTCTCACAACATTTGCACATTTTGTACGATGCAACTTCACTTTGGACATATCACTATCAGACATATAATTCTTACATAACTCTATTAAATGAGGAGTGGCAACAAATAAACATTGCTAAATTTGCTTCAAGCATAGATGTCTTATCATTTGGGGTTTTAATAAAATTGGTAAGCGGAATTATTTGCTGTGGAGTTGATGCCTTATGTTTCTTTGCTTTACAGTGGCTTACTAAAAGAGAATATTTTGCCAACATATTACATCTACAATATCTGCAATGTGCTTTAGATTGGTCACTAGGTACTTCACACAACCACTTAGTAAATGCTGGCATCTTAAGCCATTCCTTTCGGAATTTTTATTGGTACAACTTTGTTTTTTCTTTGTTCATTATAATGTAGTGGGAAGCAAGAAAATAAATTGGATGATAAATAAAAATATAAATTTGAAAGCACAACTTATCAGTTTGTTGTTAACAATTCTTATGTTTTCTGCTTACAAATTCTTGAGGTGAAGAATACTGATTCAGGATGCAGTGTGACCAACTTATAAATGGAAAAGTAAAATCTGCAGAAATCCTAAAACTGTGTTCTGATATAAACCTGGGAACATCATATTTTGCTTCCAATCTTACATTTAATATCTATTGGTAAAACCACAACTATAACTACAATACTTGAAAAAAAAAGTAGGTGGAAATATAATCCAAAACAAGCATGAAAAAGCACAGGCCTATTTTAGAATAAACTGAAAGTAACCTGTCATGATAAAAACTCATCACTACAGAATAAAGCATTGTCAGGACGAATTTCCATGCTTTCATTCTTTGCAACATATTTACATTATTGTGTAGTGAGTTCAGGTGCTGACATGAGTTATCTTCTCCCCCTCTCCCCACCAACACCACTCTGTATCAAAGCAGGGGGGGGGGGCTGGAAAAGTTCATAACTTGATAAACTTTCGTCTGAAGTTTCAAGAAAGTGCAAGAAAAATTCAACAATAGCCGATAGTACTAAAAACGAAAGTAGAAAAGGAGGGAAAAGAAGAAAAAAGGCTAACTATTGTGGAAATGTCATGATCAGAGAAAAATGCTAAACAAATTTTAAACCTGCTATTTTCCCTGCTAAATGCTAGATTCAAAAATTTTCTGCTAAATGCTCAAAAATAAAAATGTTAGATCTAGCATAAAATATGCTAAGCTGGTAACGATTCGCCTTTCCATAAAACTATTTCTTAATGCTCTTATACAGACATTCACAAAACTGAAATTTATAAGCAGCTGGACAGAAGTATAATTTTCAGTCAATCCTTTCATTATCACATTTCTGTTGAAATAAACTGCCTTTGCTTCGATTAATCTTTAAAATAGTGAAGAATTTTGTAAAATTAATGTCATTATTCAGCTGATGTTAGATAGAAACCTAAATTATGAAATTTTGACAGAAAATTTTTATTTAGATCACTTTGAACAGAACGTTTTTATTATAAAACCAGGTATGGTCTCAAAAGGTTTAAAGAAACATTCCACCTTGAATGTTGAGGTATCAGAGCTTGCAATATTATAAATAATATTATGAATGTAAATTATATTCTGAAATTTCTTTTCCTTGAAACCAACAAGGTCGCCTCTATGTTGTCACATGAATAGCTGAAAACAATAAACAAAGCTCTTCCTACTTGCTTGAAAATGAGAATTGGATAATGTAGTCCTAGATATTACCTTTAAAATCAGGATCTCTGTGCTCATAATCTGCCCAGTCACAGTTAACATGGAACTGATCAACTTGTGAAAATTCAAACTGATAAGTGCCATCCATTTCTCTTGGCTGTTGTCCTTTTCCTTTGGTCTTGCCCCTACACTGGTGTGAGCCCTGGCTTTCTTCTAGGTTGTACAAATAAACGGATTCATGAAAGGATTTCCTAAGATTTAAATCTAATATCAGGATAATCTATTCCAAGGTAATCACTCTCTATTAGATACATAAATACTTCATCATGTCTTCGAATTTACTGTTACTACAGATGAGCAAATTGAAACTTCTAAATTTTTTTTAGTATCATAACCAACTGGAGTTATTTCCCCTGAGACTGATAGACGGGTGTGGACTACAGACATTAAAAAAAATAACGAAAATAGACAGTAATATTCTGTTAACTAGAGGTAAAAACTTCATCAATGAATCTTAAACGCCGACTAACTTGTACATATAGCATCTACAAGATTTCCAAAGAACTATCTCCTAGAGTGGACTTTTACTACTCGCTCATAGCTACAAGAAACAAGATAATTTATACAGTGTACCCATCTTACATTGGCGAGTTGCCTTAACTTCATTATTACTGTTAAGGTGCGGAGCTGGCAGAACCATTAGCACGCCAGGCAAAATGTTTAGCAGCATTTCTTCTGTCTTTCATCCTTTCAGGCTCAATAAAGCACTGGAGTTGATGCAATTGACTTACCCACTCCCACCAAAAAGTTCAGGCCCTGTGCCTATAGTAGAAAGGATTGTTACTGTTAACTGTAGCCAGCAGAAGGCGAATTAAAGTTAAATGTTATTGGTAGGCCATGGACATAATACAATACTGTAACTTACACCACCATTTTAATATTTTCCATACTGCTGTGTTTGATGTTCAAATTAAATATTTTGTAAGTGAAACCTATCATCTGACATCCAATGGAGGCAGGAACATTGCCAAAGAGTAATTCATGTTCTTTGGTGGAAATATCTTAAAATTTTATATATTCTGAAAGGTGGCTATCTTCTGCAGAAAAAATAATTAAAATTTGTCAGAATAACTCTTAAAGAGATCTCCCATTTATTTCTAGCACAAAAATTTTTTAAATTGAAGAAAGAATAATCATCTCCAAGATTACTTCTGGTTTTGTATTAAGTGGATAAAGGACAATTCTATTCCAAAGAAACATACCCTTGACAGTCCATCGGCCCACCACAAAGTATTTTTGTATGAGTGCACACCTTTCATCAAAAAGTGCATAGACACTGACATTATATATATATATACATACACACACACATACTGTTTCCATTGTTTTTGTCCTAATTTCACTGTGGATTCATCAGCAGGTCATCTAATAACTTACCTATTCCACCTCCACTTGTCCTTCGATTCATCATTGTTCAGTTCCCAATAGGGCCACATCACCAACTATTCTTTTTTTTATTTGACTAACAGTAGTTAGATCCTGGGAGTGGGAATGTAAAGGGAAAGTAGAGTATTATCAGTACTTGTCTTCTATATTGGGTGCAGTTTGGCAAAATCGGCTGAGCATCATACAAACTGCTCTCAGTATTTGCTCTGGTTCTTTATGTTCTGAATTCAAATTCTGCCAATGTCAAATTTTCTTGAGCGTGTGGTTTGGGAGGATCTGTTGAGCATCATACAAACTGCTCTCAGTATTTCTTTTGGCTCTTTACATTCTGAGTTCAAATTCAGTTGATGTCAAATTTATAAATGTAAAGAATATATCACCAACCTTACCCCCAAATGACCTTAACATCTAGTTTACAATTCATCCAAAGCTGGGATTTTGTGCCAAACACTCCCTGCACAAATCACGCTGCAACACAATTACTTTTCCTTTGCAAGAAGAAATATCAGTCAATATTATCTTTAAAAAAAGATCCCATAACCTTGAAACTATATCTAGACAAACTTCTTCAAGGATACCAGATAAACCACCAATACCTGGATACATCTTAGTCAACAGCTTCTAACTTGAATAAGCCATGATATCACAAAACTTAACATTAAAATGACTTAAGAAGCTCTATCAGGTGATGCTATTAAGTTAGATATAGCCTGAGCCAATTTTGGCTAAATCATACCTAAGTTTATGTACAGATGTTGATCTTTCAACTATTATCATTAACACTAAAAAGCAGCTTGAAAATATATAACAGACAAATATTTATGGCAAAAAATTTAGATACACAACATGAAGTAAAATGTGGGATGCTATGACAATAGTGAGACATCATGTATGTTGAATATTGATGATGTACAGAGATGGAGGAGAAAAGTGGTGAATATGATCAATTGGATATTATATTTGTCTCAATGAAGGACAAGTGCACAAATGAAATGAGTATCATCAGGTATTAAAGATATTACCAGATGTCAGCAAGACAAATGCTTTTGCTGGAACTGACATGATGGAAATGGAGGATAAGTGGGTTAAAGGTACTGTATGATAACAGTAAAAATTCAGGAAACCCAGGATGCTGAGCCTTACAGAAGCTATGATAAAGGATGACGACTGATAATATAT
Source organism: Octopus bimaculoides (assembly GCF_001194135.2). Taxonomy (NCBI): domain Eukaryota; kingdom Metazoa; phylum Mollusca; class Cephalopoda; order Octopoda; family Octopodidae; genus Octopus; species Octopus bimaculoides. Next base: position 47,517,631 of record NC_068987.1, on the reverse strand, counting down.
TGCACTGCAAACCCGTCTAGTCTATATCAACAAGGAAGAACAAATGTTAAAATTATCTTTATCATTATCAATGAAATTAATAATTAAAATCGCTAATGATATTAATATAATTAAAGTGGCAGAAACAGTGGAGAAGCAGTCCAAATTTCTTCCCTAAAAAATCAGAAAGGACTTTTTAAGGGTTAGTTCTCAACTCTGGTTTCATGATGTTAAGTAAATGAGATCTTTCTCAGGATTGAATGCTGGTCTATAGTAGATATAATTTTCAAATGATCTGTTATTGCGTTATTTTCTACAGCTAACTGAACTGAGGCAATAGAAAATAAAATAGCAAGCTCTAAAACAACAAATTACCAACAAAAATTTGAACTCACAACCTATGAGTAGTCCAATACCAGACTAAATCTCAAACAGATTTTAGTTTCATCCCTCCTGTAGGGAGTCCAATTCTACTTCCTTTAACTTTTAGCTTTCAGATTACTCTGACGAATGTAATGCTTATTTATTCACATTGTTTTCTATTAATCATGCATTATCTCACTGTTTCATGATTTCAATGACGTGATTGTTTATTTTTACAATGATATCAAAGTGTATATGTGTGAGAGGTCAGATCTGGCCAGTGTGAACACAAAACAGATGGAATATTTTGCCTGGATACGACCAGTTTAAATGCTAAAGGGTTAAGGTTGATAAAAGCAAATGTTAGGTTGGGGCAATCAATTTTACCCCACCCCTCCCCACCAAAATTGATGATCTTGAGACAAAGTTAGAGATCACAGAAGTTACTTTGACTTTAAATTTGTCTTCATCTACCTGTTGATACAATAATCATTACTAGTATATGTAATTTAAAATGCATCCGGTAGTGGATCCCTGGTTTAGGAGTTCCAGGGTTTTGAGTGAGGAAACACCCCTTAGCCATTATTGATCAGAGTAGTAATACCCATCAAAGTCCCAGCTACGGATTAATTAGCATGTTATGGAAGAAACTCCAACCACAAACCCTCACTGCCTTCATTATCATCATCATTTAATGTCCGTTTTCCATGCTGGTATGGGTTGGATGGTTCAACTGGGGTCTGGGAAACCAGGAGGCTGCACCAGGCCCCAATCTGATCTGGCAGTGTTTCTACAGCTGGATTCCCTTCCTAACGCCAATCAGTCTGAGAGCGTAGTAGGTGCTTTTTATGTGCCACCAGAGGAGCTGGCATTGACCACAATCAGATGCTGCTTTTTACATGCCGCTGGCATGGAAGCCAGTCAAGGCGGCACTGGCATCGGCCACGTTCAGATTTTGCTTTTTACGTGCCACCGACACGAGGGTCAGAACTACAATTTCCATTTGATTTGATTTGATTTTGATGTGGATGTACTTGACTCAATAGGTCTCCTCAAGCACAGCATGTCACCCTATGATCCAAGGTACTTTTGAGTGGGCTGGTTATGTGATGCTGGTGTAGGTTACAGCTGTGAACTCACTTTATTTGCCAGATCTTCTCAGTTACAGCATACTTCCAGAGGTCTCGGGTCTTTTGTCATTGCCTCTGTGAAGCCCAACATTCGAAGGTCATGCTTCACTACCTCATCTCATGTCTTCCTTCCACTGACTGGGAGTGGTACTTCTTCACACAGCTCTCCTCATCCATCCACAGTACATGACCATACCAATGCAAACGTCTCTTTTGCACGCCACATCCAATGCTTCTTATGTCTAACATTTCTCTCAGGGTGCTTACACTGTTGTGTGTGCACACTGACATTACACATCCAGCAGATCATGCTAGCTTCATTTCTTTTGAGCTTACACATGTCTTCAGCAGTCACAGCCCTTGTTTCACTGCTGTGAAGCATAGCAGTTCACACACATGCATCATACAACATATCTTTCACTGAGAGAGAGGCCCTTTGTCACCAGTAGGGGTAGAAGCTTTCTGAACTTTGCCCAGGCTATTCTTATTCTGGTGGTAATACTTTCTGAGCATCACGCCAACTACAGACTTGGCCACCTAAGTAGTGGAAGCTATCAACTACTTCTAGTTTCTTCCCCTGGCATATGATGGAATCTGCTTTCTGAGCATCTGGCATTTATTGCCCCCGTGCATCTGCTGCACAAAGCTATCTTCCCAGTTAATCTTCCTTTGATGTTGCTGCACCTCTCATGTGTCCATAGCTAACACTGGATACATTTTATGGAGTTTCTACCTACACCTTTTCTACAGATCGAGCAGTGCCACCTACCTGAAGGGGTGTGTGATGTGTTCACCTTCCTACTTACTAGAACTTTGGTCTTTACAACATTGACTCTAAGGCCTTTTGATTCTAAACCGTGCTTCCACACTTGAAATTTGTCTAGTTCTGGTAGTGATTCTGCTATGAAGGCCAGGTCATCAGCATAGAGGAGCTCCCAGGGAAAACCTGTCTTGAACTCCTCTGTTATTGCCTGGAGAACCATGATGAATAAGACGGGGCTGATCCTTGGTGGACCCCTACTTCTACCCAGAATTCTTCACTATACTTATTGCCAATCCTAATCTTACTAACGGCATCTCTGTATTGGGCCTGTACAGCCCTAATTAACCATTCATCAATTCTCAGTTTCCGCATCACCCACTAGATAAGGGATCAGGGGACCCTGTCAAAGGCTTCTCCAAGTCTACAAAAGCCAAATATAGGGGCTTATCTTTGGCTAGGTATCTCTCCTACAGTTGCCATACCAGGAATATAGCATCAGTGGTGCTTCTACCTGATACAAAAACAAACTGCATCTCATCTAAGCAAACTCTCTCCCTCTCTGTGACCCTCATCACCTGATCCAGCAGTTTGATACCCCTGTAGTTATTTCTATCTAAAGCATCACCTTTACCTTTGGAGCAGTTGACTATGGTGCTGCTACACCAGTCATTGGGTACGACTTCATCATGAACCACCTGGTTTACAATACAGGTGACTAGGCCATAGCCTACGCCACCAGATGTTTTAAGCATCTCAGTGATTCCTGTAGGGCCGGAGGTTTTTCCTGGCTTCATACCCTTAACTGCTTTATCTATCAGGGTGCTGTCTATTCAGAATGCATGAACTGATTCTCACTTTAAAACTAAGTGCAGGCAGGAAGAAAAACCCTGCAGCATAAAGGATTGGTTTACATAACCAGATGTGTCACTCTTTCTCATGATGATCATCAGGCATGAAGAAACTGCCAAAAGAAGAGTATTTGAATTATATAATCAACTTTCTCCAAATATGTAGCCTAGTGTCTATTTTATTCTTTTACTGGTTTCAGTCATTAGGCTGTTGGTACTGCCTTCCAAAGTTTTGCTGAACAATGTTTAGAAATTATTATTATAAGTATTACTGTCACATCATTGAAGACTCAAATCTTTGGATTTGGTTTTACCACATTCCTGATATAACATCAGTTCCTGCTCCCCAAGTTTTTAACCATATTTGGTTATTTTTCTAAATTCTTTCTCTTTGACCATGGAAGTTGTGTTTGCTAATAAATTCATAAAAAAATAACTTATTCAATAATATTCTCATGCAACATCAAGGAAAACTACTCATTTTTTTCTGTCTTCTACAAATGAAATATTCTAGTAGTTGCTCTGAGATAGCAGTGTACACAACACACAGCTAATTGTGACATGATATGGCATGGAGTGAACAACAGTTCACCATAATGCATCCCGAGTTTGTTAAGCTTCATGTATAAATTCATTAACTGATTTCTTCATAATTATTTTGTTATTGCAATAGGATACAATCTGGGAGTAACTTGTTTTCATGGTATAGACGTGGCTGTAGTTAGGAAGTGTACTTCCCAACCACATGGTTTGAGGTTCAGACCCACTCACAGTGTGGTACTTTGTGCAAAGTATCTTCTAGCCCTGGACTGATTGAAGCTTTGAGTAGAATTGGTAGATAGAAGCTGAAAGAAACCAGTTGTTTCTTTGTTAGTTTGTGTGTGTGTGTGTGTGTGTGTGTGTGTGTGTGTTTGTGTCTCCTGGTCTTGGACATCACATGATAGTTGTCAATGAGTCTCACCACTATTCTAGCAGTGTTGTTTATTTCCAATATTCTATGAAAACCTGTCTGGCCATGGAGAAATATTACTTTGCTTAGAAACAGGTGAGGGTTGGCGACAGGAAAGATATTCGGTTGTAGAAAATCTGCCTCAATGAACTCCATCCAATCCATGCAAGCATGGAAAAGTGGACATTAAAATTATGATGATGATCTAATAATATACACTTATAAATAATGATGACCTTATGTTTATTTCTGAATAATACTCATGGCAGCATAGTTGGTTCAATATTGTAGCACAGTACATATGCTCTGAGTGAATAATCACCATATACCATTGTCCATTTTCCAATCATAAGTTATAAATGTAAAAATTTTTTTCTTTTCATATTCTACCAAGATATGAAGAAAAGGCATCAGTTGACTTGAGTGTCCAACAGCAAGAGGCTTTCTTTAGCCTTTATGCCAGTTAAAGAATATAATTAACTCTCTAGTATTCAGACTGCTCTATCAAATATAATGCTTATTTATTCCCATTGTTTTGAATAAATCATAGTGTCTCATAGCTTCAAAATTTTGGTGATGTGATTGTTTTTAGAACACTGTAGGATAGGTGTGCATAAGCATATCTAGCCAGTTTGAACATGAAACAGGTAGATTATTTGGGTCAGATATAGCCAGTTTAAATACTTAAGGATTAAAGGCAGTAAATATCAGAATCAATAGAATTTTGAATTAAATGTGGTAGTTATTTATGGTCTGAATTCACATTTTGCTTTTCATCCCTTTAGGGTTAATAAAATAAATATCAGTAATATATTGAGAATTCAATCAACTATGCCACACTCCTACACATTTGTGTTGCGTCAATTTAAGATATTATTATTATTATGAATATTGGGGATGGTCGAAATTGATCAAGTTGTGAACTAATAATACCTTGAGGCATAAAGTTACATCCCTATATATTTTCAGTTCAAATCCTGCTTGGCTTTAATTTAATAAGTACCAGTAATACACTTGTTTCAACTGATAACACCTCTCTCACCAAAACCTGTGGTTTTTCAGTGTAAGAAATTGTCCTCATTATTATTAAGAACACAGGTGCAAGCATGGATGTTTGGTTGAGAAGTTCACTTCCCAACCACATGCTTCCAGGTTCAGTCCATGAGTGCAGCACCTTGGGAAAGTGTCTTCTGTTATAAGAGTCAGGCTGACTAAAGCCTTGTGAGTTGATTTGGTACAGAAACTGAAAGAACCACACACGAGTGTGTGTGTGCATGCATACATACATACATACATACATACACAAGCACACAGTCCCTTACTTTTAAAATAGGTGAAGGTTATCAACAGAAAGGGTATTCAACTATTACATAGTACCTCAATAATATAAGCCTCTTGTCCATACTGGTTTAAAAACGAATGAACTGGATAGCAGAATCATCAGAGTGGTAGACAAAATGCCCTGTAGTATTTAGTTATATACCTTATGACTGTTAATTCTTAGTGGTCCTGGATAAACTGAAGTTAGTTTTATTGACTAGAAATCTCTTCAATATATTATGGCCTTGTGCCTATATTAAAAATTATCCTTGTTTTCGTCATGAGCAGTGTTATGTCAAGGACAAGGGTGACTTGTTATTCTGACAAATGCTATTTACTTCTCTTGTGAAATACTGGGTTAAATAGCTTCATTCCTCCATGGAAGGAAAAGTAATCTCTGGAGACAAAAAAAATTTGCAATAAAAAATGTTAAATCAAATTTTCTTTGAAATATTATTATTATTATCATCATTATTATTGAGTTGAAATACAAAAGAAAATATTAATTTAAAAAAAAAATTTATACCATCTTTCAGCCCAAATAAAAACACAAATTAGTCTCTATGTATTCTTAGATGACTTGTTAAAGCAACATTGTCCAGAAAGTTGTCCCCGCATATCTTACAGCGTAAAATATTCGATTTCAACTGTGGCTCAGGTTTGGCGTGTGTTTTCATGTGTGCCTTTAATTGGAGGCTAAGTGAGAATTCTTTCCCACATTCCTTGCAAGGAAACGTTTTCTCCTTCTTATGTATTCGAATGTGGCCTTTCAAAGCGGCTTTAGTAGTGAAATTCTTGCTACAGGTCTCGCACTGGAATGATTTTTCTTCTCTTGTGTGTTTCTTCAAGTGACATCTTAAAGTAGAATGGTCTGTAAAGCTATCCCCACACAACGTGCAATGGTAAGGCTTTTCTCCGGTGTGGATCCTCAGGTGTTTTTTCAATGTGGATCTTTCAGTAAAATCCTTATCACATATATCACAATGAAAAGGTTTCTCTCCAGTATGCGTTTTTATGTGGTTTTTTAAGGTGTAATTCTCGGAGAAATCCTTGCCGCAGATGTCACAGTGGAAAGGCTTCTCTCCCGTGTGTGTTCTTATGTGTCTTGTCAGGTGAGAGTTTTTCAAGAAGTCTTTCCCGCAGATGTCACAAGAGAAACGTCTCTCTACTGTATGGGTTTTCAAGTGTTTCTCCAATAATGCATGAACAAGAAATTCTTTGCCACATACTCCACAGTAGTATGGCTCAGCTTCAGAATCTGGCAACAATTCCATTTTTCAGAAGTAAATCTCTCTTTAATGATCACTGAGTTATACGTCTGATTCTTCAACAAGTTGCACTTGGTACTGAAATATAAAGAAATGTATCATTTAATTGTGCTGTTTCAGAACATTTCAAACAATACAAATAGGAAATGCTAAAGCTATTATTTCTTTAAAGGTACATCACATAATAGGAAGATAATATGAGACAGGATACTTCAAATCAAACAAATGCTTTGCAGACACATCCAGTTTATATCTTTGACAAACATACATTAGTCAATTGAACCAATGAGAGCCTCTAAGAAGTTACTTGCCTGGTTAAAAATAACAGCCACATATCCTTCAAATAACAGTGTCATCTTAAAAACAAAAGACATATTAGACAATGTAGTCCTGGATATACAAAAGGGTGGGATGATCATGGCTAAAAATTCCTTTCATTACAGGTCAACTTGATCAGGGCTGACCATGTATGTGTGTGGCAGGGGTGGGGAAACACAAATAATATAAATCAGCTAGCTGAAAATGAAGGTATTAACATATTGTGTCCATTTGTTTATCATAGGTGCCATGTGCATTTGTCCATGTTGGCACGACTTAAACTGGACTTCAAATCAATGTTCTACATAACTTTTCATATGCATCAGACCTAACCAAAGATCCAGTCTCTCTCTTCTCTAAGGTCTTGTTGGTGTACCCTTACTGTGTACATCTATGACTCGCAGCACCCAGTACTACTTCAATTATCATATGTCAGCTATGCCATGGTCTCTTCAGAAAACTGACAGCAATTGATACTTTTAATTTTTTATGCTCAATTACTTGCTCAACCTTTCTCTAATGTTATCATTGCAAATTAACTCTTTTAATTCTTTTCAATAAAATTTTAAAAAACTGTATTTAGAATACCTGGATTGATTTTGTAACCCTTTTGATACCAATAATTAAGAGACTACCTCTATGACACATACTTGTTTTTTTAGAGTAATCTAAATTAAAACTCACCATTAAAATTTCATATTAATTTATGTTTAAAGTACCATCTTAAAATGGCAAAATTATTGTATTAAATTCTTCATTTATGTTCAAAAGTAACTGAAACAAAAAAGTGTATTTAATAGACGGATGGTAACAACAGTGTTACTGAAACTCAGGTTATGAAAATTATCATATTTCTTACAGGCATCCATTTACAAACTCTTTCATGTTTTAATTATAACAATGAAGTGACAATAAGGAACCAAACTATCAAGGACGTGCTTATGCTTTAATCTTTTCATTGAAACAACAAAGGAATGTCTGCATGATCACTCAGCATGCTCAATGAGAACCAAATCTCCCTCAACAAAGCACTCACTACTTCCTTAGACACAAAAGGACTAACTTCTGTAGTGTAAAAAGAATGAAAGACAAAACTTGCACTGAAAATGATTAAACCCTAACTTTTCTATAGGATATGTATAACTCAGTACTACTGGCCAAGAAAATGTGGTTACCTACAACAACAGAGAGTTGTAACTCATTTGGCTGTTAAGAGATAAGCGAGTTAATCATGGGCATTATGTCACAATGGAATATAGGACAAAAATGCTGACTTTCCAAATGGTTGTTTGATAATGCACTTCTTCGGCTACTCATAAAATTTTAAGACAATACAGTCACAGATACTTGGTCAGTTGTGATAAAGGTCAATACAAGCAAAGTTCACCAAATGTACAAAACAACTGTGTACTAAGCATATATATCTTCATTCAACATTTAGACCTTTTGTATACTATGATAACAGCTTTCTCAATGTCTATTGAAGTACAGAACACGGGATCCAGTCAAAAATCATTTTTATTAACCCTTTAGCATTTAATTTGGTCATATCCAGCCCAAATATTCTACCTGCTTTATGTTCAAATTGAACTGAGATCCAGCCTGTTACACCTACCTTGCAATGTCATATAATAATGAACAATCACATCACTGAAATCTCAAAGATACAAGGTAATGCTTGATTAATTCATAAAAATGTGAATAAATAAGCGTTACATTTGACAAAGTAATTTGAATGCTAAAGGGTTAAAGGTTCACAAATGTAAAATGCAGTTGTCAGAGTAGTTTTCTTGCAATTAATACAATTAATTGACCTCAACTTTATCTTTAACTGGTTTACACACACTTCCCACCTCTACCACCACCATTATTCAGTCATTCTCCCTCTCTAGTATGTTTTATTTGCTTCTGAGACAATATTTTTGTAAAATTGTAACTAAAATGCATTGCCTATGTGTGTCAGTTTTTTTTATATCATTACCGTCATTTTGCATCTGCTTTCCATGCAGACATAGGTTGGACAGGTTGTCATGGTCGAAGTCTTTTCTTATTGGGAGTGACTGTTTCCACAGACTGGTGCTCATATGTGTCACTTGAATTAGTTTCTATGGCTGGATGCCCTTCCTATTGCCAAACACTTTACACTATATATTGGGTATGTTTTCTTGTGGCACCAACACTAAAGCAGTTGAATAAGAGGGACCTTGGAACCCTTTGCATTCTTTACTCATTTACCAACCACATTACAGCCAGTACTGGGTGCATTCTATACCAGCACTAGAGAGAATTCAAAATAACCAAAACTTGGAGGAGTTTTAGCAGTAACTTTTTACTTGTTTAATGGACAGATCGTATTAAATAGTTATTTGGAACATAACTTTAAAAAAGGGTTCTTATATGAAACTATGATGGAAATTTTGCCCTGTAACAACTGAAGTAATTATTGAGGTTTCCATTCAAGTTTGAATACAGGTGGTTTTGAAAGGAAGGGATGAAGTGGAAACAGGATGCAATCTCATTGGAAGGTTAAAGATAGTATCAGTCAACAAACTGTGGTTTCCTACAGCAGAGAATTTTTAGGATGTTTAGACATAAATGAGCTGATCATGGTCACTATGTAGCACTTGGAAGCAGGACAGAAAATGCTGACCTTCCACTTGATAATGTATGGATTCAGCCATGCAAGTCTTTAAAATTTTAAGACAATATGACCACATTACAGCCAGTTTGAGAACAACTGGCTCTCATACTCACAAAAACAAGCACCCCACCCAAATTTCAGTGAAATACTTCTTCCCCCTACTTCCATTAATGAGAAGATAGAATTTGCATTCACATAATCCTTCTCTTTTTGTCTTGCATGGTGTTGGACATGTTTAAAAGTGCCTAATTTTAAAATGGTAGGCATAAGCATGGTTGTGTTGTTAAAAACTATGCTTCTCAACCATGTGATCTTGGGTTCAGTTCTAATGCATGGCACCTTCAGTAAGTGTCTTCTACTATAGCCCTGGCTGACCAAAGCCTTATGAGTGGATTTGGAAGAATATATATGTATGTATATATATATATATATATATATATATATATATATAT
>NC_068987.1:47489493-47507564 GCF_001194135.2 Octopus bimaculoides | reverse complement strand
TTTTTTTTTTTTTTCCAAATCCATGACAAGGCTTTGGTCAGCTGGGACTTTAAGTGTATAAAAATATATATTAGCAACAGAGGCAGTATTAATACTGAGATGTAATATTTATTCCCACTTAAACATGAATGTTCTGTTAGAACAAACTATACTGCAAAAGATACCAAGAGAGAAACTCTCATATTGGCTTTTGGTGCAAAATGCACTCTTGCACATGCGTGCACCCTTGTCTGTAGCTCATGTAACAGTTGTAAATGAGCATTACTGTCATATAAGCAATGTTGTTTATTTTCAGTATTCTGTGAAAATCATGTCTGGGCATGAGGGAAATATACTACTTTGCTTGGTTGGTAACAGGAAGGGCATTCAGCTGAAGAAAATCTGTTTCAATGGATTCTGTTGATTCATGCAACAATGGAAAAGTGGACATTAGTCAACAATGATGATGATGCAGTCTGCTCCTCTTTTCAATTATCACAGGCCTTTTCCCATGAGAAACACTGTACTGTACCATGTAACAGGAATCATCTATGCCACACAAAATGCAAACAAATACCATCCTCTCAGTGTACATTTTGGTCAGGTAAACTATAGCTCACAATTCCATTCCCTCCATCATTTAAGTACAGTTCCTAATTAACACTTTCTTTTCATGTCCTTAAAACACATGCTGACAATCAATCCAATGAGGATGTCTCTTATTGTTCATTCCACCTATAAGTAGTAGTGGTCAAACCTCCTCTAGTCTCTTAATCATGAAAGGACACATTAGATAACACAGTGCTAGATACATTATTGATCAACACTGAGATCTGCTGCATCAGGGCTGACCTGTCATCATCATCATCATTCAGTATCCATTTTCCATGCTGGCATGGGCTAGAGTTTGACCAGAACTGGAAAGCCGGAGTGCTGCATCAGGCTCCAGTCGGTTTTGGTTTAGTTTCTACAGCTGGATGCCTTTCCTAATGCCAACCACTCCACAGAGTATACTGGGTGTCCTTTACCTGTCACCAGCATATGTGCCTTTTATGCATCACAGCACAGGTTAAACAATAACAGTAGCAATGAGGGAGCTTTACCTAAGTTTCTCAAGCTGCTAAAAATATAAACCAAATCTCATTCTAATGTCATAAACAAGGAAGGACACATTAGATGATGTAGTCCAAATCCTTGATATTCTATGACTGAAAATCAAACAAAAAAAAAGGAAAAACAATATGGTCACAGATGGAACATATGATACTAGACAGGCCTGGCTGTATACAACACTGTTAGATCCATATACATCTCCACTACTTTGTTTATAGCTCCGCATAGATACTGATGTGACTGTGTGGTTGAGAAGTAATCTTGCTTCCCAACCATGTGGTCTTGGGTTCAGTCCCACTGTATGACACCAAGGGTGTCTTCTACTGAAGGGCTAGACCAATCAAAGCCTTATGAGTGGGTTTCGTAGAGAGAAACTGAAACGGGCGTTAAATGATGATGATGAATGTGTGCATTGTGACTTAGCGTCACGGTTTGTTGTAAACGAGCATCACCATCATACAAGCGATGCTGGTTTCCAGGTCGAGGGTTGGTGACAAGAAGAACACCCAGCCGTAGAAAATCTGCTTCAACAAAATCCGTTTCACCTATGCATGCATGGAAAAGACATTAAACGGTGCTTTACACTACAAACAATACATAAACACATACACACGATTATTTCCCCCAGTTTCGGTCGATTAAATTCCACCCACAAAACATTTTTCAACGTAAGCGTACTGTAAAAGATATCTGCTCAAGATGTAGCGCACTAGAATCGAACTCGGAAGCACAAAGGTGCGAAACGAATTTCTTAACTGTACGTCTATGTCCGCGTTCATTAGGTAATGAGTTTTCTTTCGTACGTTGACAACTAGATTGTTTCTCGTTTTTTTTTTTAAAGAAACAATCTCAGTCCACATTACTTGTAGGCAGTAAATTTGAAGGTGGAGGAACCAACGAATCAACTTCTTATAACAATGTGGAGGGAGAATATATCCCTGGTAAGAAAGGAATACACGGTTCAGTTACTCAACAGATAGAATTAATCTCTAATCAAGAGAGTTTGGCTTCAGAGAAAGAAGTATCAAATATGTTGCGAGAGAGGGAGTAATCGATGTGGTTTACTTAATAAAGTTACGGTACCTTATCTATAAGCAACTGGATCATAGCTGGATTTATATTCTCCAAACCATGCTAAATAACAGCTGACAACAACATAGCTGATATTGTTTAATTACGGCCAAGGAGCTGAGCAACGTTACGAGGGAAAAGCTACAGTTGGGTGTTTCAAATGCAAGCTGATGTTTCAAGGTTGTATTTCCTTCCCAGAAGCACAATGTTGTCCCTACCAACCTACATACTTGTGGAATGAGGGAAGAAAACACGCACGCACGCACACATTGCCGGAAATCAGTTTCAGATAGTAATTAACTTGTAATATAGAGGGTGAGGTACGACAGAAGGGGTGATAAGGAAAAAGTGATAAGGAAAAAGGGAGAGTTAATAAGACAGAAGGGGTAAGATGGAGGGTGAGGTAAAAGAGATGTGACTTGATGAGAGAGAGAGAGAGAGCGATAAAAAAGGGTGAGGTAAAAGAGAGAGGAGGAGACGTGAAGGGCTAAAAGAGGAGATGAGGAAAGAAAGTTATGAAGCGATACGGTGGAAGTAAGAGGGAGATTATGAGATATGTGAGATGATGGAGAAAGAAAAGGAGAGTGGTGAGAGTGAGAAAGGGAGAAACGAAAAGGGAGAAAAGAATTTAGGCAGGTCAGGTGGAGAGAGAGAGAAAGAACAAAAAGTAGTGGGCAGATAAGTGGGTGAAAAGGGGACGGGAGGGGTAATGTTAAAGTAGAAAAGTATTTTGCCCCGAAGCAGCTTTGAATATTCAGCTTTTAATGCAGTTATAGCCATTAAATAAACCGACAAAATACCAGTTAAAAACCTGGCTTTACCTGAGTCCATTAACAGATGGGACCAACCAACTAGGTGGAAATGCTGGGATTAAGGAGCCTTCATCCCACCCCGCCCAGTCAATACTTCCCATTTTCGTTTAGCCAATAATGGTTGCAGTATATTTATAATATCGAGTATGGCAGCTGTTTAAAGTAGATATAGTAACGGTCTAATTAATAACATCTATCATCGGTAATCTGCTACAAATAACCGACTAAATCCAATCATTAAAAGCCCAGTTAGATTTTTACGCATAAAATTGTTCTACGTAGGTTCGAAGTTGGTTAAGAGGTTCAAATTACTTTTCGGAGGGATTGTTTCTATAGATTATTTGAAACGTAAATAATACAGGCCGTAATCTAACAGTGTATACAGTTAGTTGTCTATCTTTATAGACTGCCCCCGTCCATTGCAATTATTGAGTGGTGAGTTGGCAGAAATAGAGTACAAGACTAGATGTCACCTAGTATTTTAGTTATGCCCCTTTACATTCTAAGTTCATATTTCGCTGGGGGTCGACATCACCTTTCATCAAACACGCGTTGATAAAATAACTGTTTTACATATAAACAGAAAGCATCGAGCCCAATACCTGACTGGTGCCTCATTTTATCGATCCTGAAAGGAAGAAGGGCAAAGTTGAGCTCAGCGTGATTTGAAACCAGAACATAAAGAGCAGGATAGAAATACCGAAACGCATTTTATCGGACGCTTTAACGACCCTTCAAAAGATAAAATACCAATCAGGTCGATTTAAGTGACCGTATTCTTCCTCCAAAATGTGAGGGTCTTGTACCAAAGTTAGAAATCATTAATATCCCCCTTGTTGCAAATAAAGAACTATTATTATTGTTTTTAATAACTCTGCGAAGGTTAGTGAGTAGAATGACAGCGCCTAGATTCCTTCCGCTACATTTTGAGTTCAAATCCTTCCACAGTTGATAAAATAAAAACAGTTAAGTAACGAAGTCGGTGCAATCAACTATATCCGCCTTTTATAAAAATGTGAAGTGGTATCACTTCAAAACAAAATCATTATTATTAACTAATGGAGAAAAGGGAAAGCAACTTTCAATGGCTTTGAACTTGAGGAACTGACCGTCCATGATGCCGCAATCCTAAAGTGGGAATCTCTTCTCACCATCCTACTATCGTAATGATTTCTATTATTTGTCACAAGGGCATCAGATGATGAGATCGACGTGTTCAATTCGTAGTGAGCAAACGAATACAAAGAAATTCGTGATAGATTCTTAAAACTCATGATTAATAATGCAAAAATGCGTTGTTAATAAAGTGTGTGTGTGTGTGTGTGTGTGTGTATAGTAAGACACAGTACCAGGATTCCGGTGGCCGAGAAGGAAAATTTCCTGAATCCTAGAGCTGATAGTACACACAGACAAAATATTGAGAAAATGTGAAGGATAAAAGCTAATCTTTACAAAAACGGAGATATATGTGTGTGTATGTGTGTGTGTGTGTGTATATATATATATATAATCCACGAGGTCTGGTGGTGGAGCTAGATACTGGACCACTGAGTCATGTGTGTACCACACTAATACACTTGCTTATTTAACTTCAATATAAGTGAAGTGGTTTTTATATTTTTTTATAGGGTTAATTAAAGATGCATATGCCTCTGCTATGTCCGGTCAGTTATTTTCGTTCGTTGGATCCATATGAAATACAACGGTACCGACCTTAGGTAAAAAGAAAAAACATGAGAATGTGAAGAATGGTGGGCGGGAGACATAGATATCTTTGTATGGTCAGTGATATAAAATGGGTGTTACAATGCCTAAATGACCTCCAGTCTACCTCCCCTTGTGTTGAGTATTATGTACAGAAATTGGTGAGAATTATCAAATAAACACGTCTGGCCAACTTGGAAGACATCGAACATGGAAGTTGCTTTGATCAGAGAATTGGTGGGAGTGGACTATGCAACGGAGTAGCAATCGTTGTTGCCAGCCTTTCCGCAATTATTCTATTTGCTGAGAGAGAGAGAGAGGTTAGGGCAACCTCCAGGCAAAAGTACTGCAAAAATGAACAGTAATAAAAATACATAGACGGACACGCGGAGAAAATATGACCATTTGATTGTTAACGGAAAGCAAAGATGAAGGTTAAAATACTCTGCTCTAATAAAAACATATATACAATCATCATCGACAACAACAAATGTACTCATATAGTTAAACAACAATAATAACGAGGCCAATAAACAGAATAATAAAGGAGAAACAATATTAAAAAGGGGGAAGGTCGTTGAGTATATTGTATAGGAGAGGTTAGTTTTAAAACAATGTGAGAATATTAATGGGATTAAATTTTTTAGTAAAAAGATTACAGTAATCCAAGACAGATTTATATTAAAAGCTCTAGGAAAATTTCATAGTGGATCAGAAAAGAGAATAGTGAGGGTGGTTAATTGAAATCTTTCACTAATTTAAATGAATGACTTCAACGCCATTCGAACCTGCATAGACCAGATAAATAACTTACGGTTAAATTCTTGGTCGCCAGAGTGGCAAAAGAAAACCACCTCTCCTCTCTGTCTGATGGCGGAGAGCTTTATTTTATATCATCACATTTACTGTGTGGTCTGATTTATATAGTCTGCTGTAATTAAACCTTGTTGCCTACCGATAACACTCATCACAGCAACAAATCTTTTCTCTCTGTCCACCATCAACACAACATCTCAAGACGAAAAACAAAGCCACACACTTCGTCACCGACTGAGAAGACGCGATGGATGTGTTGCAAATGTTTTATAGTTAATATGTCTAGTAACTAATGTATAATTGGTATGCAACAGGACTGTATATACAAATGAGGGTAGATAAGAGAATGAAGCATACCTACCTGGGGAGAAACGATCGCTTTCCTGCCGACAGAGATGTCAGCAAGGGAAGTTAAACCGAAAGGAAGTAGTAAGAGGTGTGAAGGATTATTACGGGAGTGTTAGGACTTCTTGAAACTATGGATGGCGGTACGAGATGTAATCGCTAACCAGAGAAACTACCTTCTCTATGGATGGATATGTGTATGTGTACACGTCTCTCTCTCTCTCTCTCTCTCTCTCTCTCTCTCTCTCTCTCTCTCACACACACACACACATACACACACATTCACTTTCAATCACACAAATATATCATTTACGAAAGACAAGGCGTTCGATTACTGTAGGCGCTAAGAAGTTTACTTCCCAACCACATTGTTTCAGGTTCAGACCCACTGCGTTGCACCTCGGGCTAGTATCGTCTACTTTAACCCTAGGCTGACCAAAGTTTGCGATTGCATTTGGTTGATGGAAACTGAAAAGTAGCAGGACATATATCATCTTCGTAGTCATTTTCATTTAACGTCCATGTTTCATGCTGGCATGGGTTGGACGGTTTGACATAATCTGATGGACCCAAAGACTTAGCATTGTTTTTTTATAGCTGGATACTCTTCCTAACGTCACTTTACAGCATGTACTGAGTGCTTTTTACATGCCACCAGTACTAATGAGATTGCTGTGCTGTCTGCAAAACTATGAACCTCAAAGGGTTGGGGCAACTTTATGCTCAGAGAACGAGTAGAAAAAAGTAAAGTATGTGAGAATAGGACCAGAGCAGAACAGGTTTCTTGCTGAGAAAAGCCACATGACTGCATGTGCATGTATGTGTGAAGTGAAAGCAAGTGGCTAAGTAGTTAGGGTATTCAGCTCAAGATCATAAGGTTGTGAGTTCAATACCTAGCAGTGCATTATGTCCTTGAGTAAAACACTTTATTTCACATTGCTCCAGTCCACTCAGCTGGCAAATGTGAGTAGTACCTGTATTTCAAAGATCCAACTTCGTCACATTCTGCCATGCTAAATCTCCCTGAGATCTATATTAAGAGCAGGCATGTTTGTAGATTGCTCAGCCACTTGCACGTTAAGTTCACATGCAGGTGGTGGTGGTGGTGGTGGTGGTGGCAGTGGCGGCAGTGGCGGCAGCAGCAGCGGTGGCAATGGTGGTGGTGGTGGTGGTGGTTTATACTTCATATCTGCCATATGGTAGCTTTCCAAACTCATTAAGCTATAACTTCTTACAAAGCAGTATATTCCTATAAAAAAAAATTACCTTTAGCCCTTCATATTAGCAATGGAAGCAGTTGCTCTGAAAGTGTAATAGTTAGAATAAGAACCAGTTGGACAAAGTTCAGAGAGTTATTACCTTTGTTGATAACAAAAGCCTCTCTTTCAGAGTGAAAGGCAGATTGTATGAAGCTTTATGTGGACACCTATGCTACATGGCAGTGAAACATGGACTGTAACTGCAGACGATATGCAAAGGCTCGAAAGAAATGAAGCCTGCTGGATGTGCAACTTCAGTGTGCAGGTATAGCAAAGATTAAAATGTACTAAGGATAAAATTGGATGTAAAAGACATCATTTGTAGTGTGCAAGAGAGGAGACTGTGTTGGCATGGAGGAGGAGGACAGCTCCATATAGAGGTGCCAGTCAATAAATATGGAGGGAACCTTTGAAAGAAGAAGACTCAAGATGTGGAACAAATGATCTTGTGGTGGAAGGCTAATTGACTGGCAGGGAGGAAGAGAGATGTTGCGGGTAGATTGAAAGGGGAGGAGATGACGTCATGTCAGTGAGCAACAGGTAAAGTTGGCCTCTTTCTTACAATGTCTGCGGGCAAGGCAAGTCGTGTTCTAATAGCAGCCATGCATAGTGGTCCTAGCTGGCAAGAGATCGGTAGAGTCAACATATGATTACAACTGAATGATTTAGCTGTTGTCCCCGATTACAACTTGAGGTACAAGCAACTTTATTTTGTACCTTTAAACCACAGATCTTCAAATATTAAGCTTCACAGACGAAATGATTAAGACATTTGGCAATTTACTATGCTTCAGACTTGCCAGCTAAGTAAAAGTGAGGCCATAAAGACATGTCCTTCGTGTCCATGCCTCCCCTCCCCACACAATCGGTCCCCACCTCCTCCACAGCCCATCTTCCCTATACCCCTTCCACCTTTCATGCTCACCACTCACTGCATTTCCCCCCACTCTACCACATGTACCTACCTACACACTATATGTCCCCACTGAATTTCTTCCCCAGAGCATATCCTCCTAATACCTTTTCTCTCTACTTGTGTCTTCTCACTACATCCCCCTCCATCAACCTCTGTCCTTTTGCAGTCTCAGGAACCTACCCACTCACCTTCTCCGATCTCAGGTCCACTCACTCTCACATCTTGACCATCTTCTCCCTCTCTCTTCCTTTTCTCACTCTCCTCCACTCTCACCTCACTTGAAGCAATCATGTTTCCTCTCTAATGCATGTCTCCCTTTTTGTCCCTCAATACTACTCCCCCCAAACCTCATTTGAGGCGTCTTGTTCTGCAAGTTACTTGGTAACCTCACTGTTGCTGGATCCACATAAAAAGCACCCGGTACATTTTGTAAAGTGGTTGGTGCTGGTAAGGGTATCCAGCCAAAGAAACCATGCCAAAACAAACAGCAGAGTTTGTTGCAGTCTAACTTCCAAATTGCTGTAGAACCGTCCAACCCATGCCAACAAGAAAAATAGACATTAGATGATGATGACGATGATGATGATGAGGATGATGATGATGATGATGAAAACATATTTAACACAATTGGGGAAATAGAAATAATACGTTTCTAAATCTCTCAAAGAGATTTATGCAGTAGCAGCATAAGGACACAGGAAATGTGTCAAGTCCAACAGGAAACGGTGCTTCCTAGGGCTAAATAACAGTAGCATTCTTCCCTTTCATGGGACTGTCACATTAAGTTGACAACATACTATCACTTTATCATGCTGCTATTGCATAAATCTCTTTGAGAGATTTAGAAATGTATTATTTCTATTTTAAAAAATCAGTGAATGTATTTCAGTTGAAATATATATGTTTTCAAAGGCGGAGAGACATCGACAGCTACCAAGTCACTTGTTTTTGCCTCTTGTGGATACCCTCTTTGATTTTTGTTTCGACGTTTTTTGTTGCTGCCGGAGTGAGTTCGTGTTTTGCTTGTGTTATTGTAATTTACAACTGTTTTTGACGAGAACTGTTTGTTGTTATTTTCGTTGGGTTGTGTGAATGTGCATGGAATGGGGTCGAAAAGGAAACAGGCTTGTTTCCTGGATGACTTCAGGTCACATGGAGTAGATGTGGCTATTGCAACCGAGCCCAAGATGAGAAGACCTCAAGCGTTCTCACCTCTTCTAAATGGTTACGAGAAATTTATTTCACCTAGCCAAGGAAGTGGAGGGGGTGTGGCAGTCTTTTTCAGGAAGAGCTTGGACTTACAGGTACGTACTGTCTTTCTGGACCCAGAAGGTAGGCTGGTTGACCTAGATGTGACACATATAAGTAAGCAGTCCTTCAGGTTGGTGGCTGTCTATGCTCCAATAAAGTGTAGGCAGGCTGGTCTTTTTGAGACCTGGAGCACTTTCTAGTGACGTCTAAAACGGTAGTTCTAGTAGGTGACTTTTACAATATCCTTGATGCGCGGGGGGATAGTGTTGACTCAACTGATAGGAAGGGGAATTCTGACCTCAAGGGTCTACTAGAGAGCTTTAATCTAGTAGACCGTTACTGACTGGATGAGCCGAGCGTTCCACAGTGGACGTGGAGTAACAACGATGGCTCATGCAGATCGTACTTAGATAGGGTATTCATTAGGAAAAGAGATAAGAATACTTTTAGTTGTCCACGGTTTTGTACTGTGCCTTACACGGATCACAAGTTTGTGACGTGTGAGGTACATTTAGATAAATGTCATAGACAGGGACCCCGGTACTGGAAGATGAACAAGTCTATTTTGACTTGCGAAGCCTTTCATACAGAGGGCATTATGTGGTGCTATCATTAATAATAGATGGTGGCACGCCCTCAAAAGAGCCATCCATTTAGAGTCCATTTGATTTAGCAATCAGCTAAGTTTAGATAGGATTAGAATAGAGGGCGATTTAGTTAAGAACCTAGACGAGGCTGTGGAATCTGGCTCTGCATCTAGAATGCTGGTGGTGAGAACGATCGGATCCTTTTTTAAACGGGGGCCACATTTTTCATTAACGAAACACTTTGAAACTTGGAACACTGGTAGAATGTGTCATATAAAACATCTTTTTCTCTTAGTCTTCTTTAATCTTTGCTATACCTGCACACTGAAGTTGCACATCCAGCAGGCTTCATTTCTTTCGAGCCTTTGCATATCGTCTGCAGTTACAGTCCATGTTTCACTGCCATGTAGCATAGGTGTCCACATAAAGTTATTCCATGTTAAAGTTGTCGTATTTCTGTAATTTCAACCAATCACTGAGGTCCATTCAGCCGATATACATTAAGTGCCGACTACATAAACAAACGATTCTGAAACAATTCTATCGGTGATAGGGTTAGGGTTAGGGTAAAACAGCAAATTTAAAAAGAAAAAAAGCAAAACGAAGCTATGGAAATTAAATACGCTTTACACCGCTTAATCAGCCAAAGGAGTAAATGTAAACAACTGAATACTTGTCAGTGATTGGTTGAAATTATCGAAATAAGACAATTTTTTACATGAAATAAATTCGAATACAAAAATATTTTTGTTCTATAACACAAAATAGATAAGTATACGAAGTTTGAAAGTCTTTCGGTACCAAAAAGACTACGTAAAACATTAATGAAAAATGTGGCCCCCGTTTTAAAAAAGATCCGAACGATCTAGTACCGTCACCTCAACTCCAAGCATGAAAGTTGCAGAGTTAGAGCTAAGCTATGTGCAGGGAAGCGAGAAGGTATTAACGTTGCCGGATGGGCATGTCATGTGGAGAGTCAGAGAGGTAAAAATGCCTCTATAAAGTCTTTAACTGATGAACAGGGGTGCAAGATCTATGGACAGAAGGAGATGCAGAAAGTCTTTCACCAGCATTTCGCCCACTTATTCGGTGGGGGCAGTTCACTTGAGCAAGGGGAGGCCTTAAAGGACTTCTTAGCCGGGTGGCTCTCGGCACATGAGGCAGAATGCTGTGAAAGACTGATCACTTCCGCAGAGGTAAAAGAGGTGTTGGCCGAGTGCACCAGGGAAAAGTTACTGGGGTTGAATGGTCTGCCCTATGAGTTTTATTGTTGTATGCCGGACTTGTTCAGGGATATACTGGCAGGAGTCTATACAAACTGGCAACAGAACGGGAGGATTTCCAGTTCTGTGAGCCAGGGAGTGGTCCAGAAAGACCCAAGCAAGTGGGATAGTATTAGCAATTACAGGACCATAACTCTACTTAATGTAGAGTTAAAGATTTTGGCCAAGATGTCAGTAAGAAGGTTGATGGCTGTAATGGAGAAACTTGTAGGGAAGGCACAGACATGTGCAATCCCAGGCTGGTTGATCCAGGACAATCTTCACCTTATCCACTACACCTTAGACAGGGTTGGTAAATTATCCAGCAAAGGAAGGGCAATGGTCCATTTAGACCAAAGTAAAGCGTGGGTGGCATCAAGTCCACAGTCCAGATAAACAGTTACCTGATGGAGCCGTTTTCGATCAAGCACTCAGTTCTTAAAGGGTGTCCCTTGTCTCCGCTCCTGTATGTGTTGGCTCTTGCGCCATTGCTGCAGAAGTTGGAGAAGTTGGGAGGCAACCCTAATGAAATTGGATGTGGTAAGTCTGTTTCTGCTTATGTGGGTGACTTTACCTTCATCGTGTCCAATGAAGCACAGCTACCTTGTGTAGAAGATGCTATCAGAGGATATGAGGCAGTGGCAGGGGCAAAAGTTAACAAAGACAAGTCCATCAGCTTGTGCCTCAGCACCTGGAGGAGCAAGTCGATATCGTCCAGTATCATGGGTCACTGGACAGATGGTCCTGTTAAGTTGCTTGGAGTTTGGTTTGGACCGGACTTCCAGACGGAGAAGAATTGGAATGAGGTGGAAGACAAGGTGGAGGCACTAGTCCGGACTTGGTCCGGAAGGTCTCTGTCCTTGAAAGGAAGGGAGGAGGTGGTACAGGTGTTTATTGCATCTGTCATCACCTACTGCCTGACTGTTGTCCCTTGCCCTGATTCGTTTTTCAGCCACAGTGGGCTGCAACATTACGGAACTTGAAGTAACAAAAGACCAGCTTTTCAAGTTTAGAAATCTAATTAAAAATAGTGGAGCGGATACCAAATTGTTGCCGTCCTCTGAGACAGTACAAGCCATTAATGCGAAAACAGTTGTGTACAAAGTCTACAACATCAAAGAAAAGCGTATAATGAATGCAAAAATGAAGCAGTGGAAAAATGTATGGCACCTATCTGGAATAAAGTACACTACATTAGCCAAGGAGAAAGAAGCACCCCAATTGAGGCACATTTCGAGTCAGCTAGCATAGCCAAGGAGGTGTCTACACAAATGTCGAAAAATGAAGAGATAATGCTGCTGCCCACTTACTTGGGTTGCAGGACCGCAAAAGTGACAGTGGACAAGATTCCAGTAGGGTATGAAGTAATGTGGGTAGCAGCTGCAGTAGTGTACAATGTGGAAGAAGAAATTTCAATCCTACAAATGACGAAAAAAGAAGCGGTAAACTGGTGAGGACAATCCTTAGAAATGGTCATTCAAGTGGCCAATGCAACCCTCGAAAATTTTCCCGATAGGGTGTTTGTAGGGAAGGGGCTATCCATGCGGGTAACTGTGGAAGGACGTAGGCCCAGGTGCTTCAAATGTGGAGAGAAGGCTATGTCCGTTCCAAATCTCCCCCCCCAAAAAGATGGCGAGGCCCCTCCCCAAAAGCTACAAGCAAGAAGAACATGACAAAGGAAGCAAACAGCAAAGAGGGAAACACAAAAAAGACGATATAGAAACTAAAGCAGACACGAGTAAAGATAACGAAGAAATGAACTTCACCACAATCACTCACAAAAGATTCACATTCCCGACTCCCCTCCCCAAACAAAAAAATCAACAAAAGCAACAACAGCAAACACATAAAATGAAACTCTCTAGTCCAACCTCATAATAAAACCATTTACCAAACCCCTCCCAAAAATACAAGAAAAAAATTGTGATGTTCAAGGAAAATAACAAACTGTTAGCAAGAATGATCAAACACCATCACAAGGCGATAACTTATAAACAAACTAAAGACACAGCAAAAGATGTAAGATTTGCTAAAATGGATGGTACCCTTTTTACAGAGCTGAAATCTCACTATCCTGAGGATATAAGAGATGAAATCTTTATTTGTTGGTATATAAGAGATGTCAGCTCTGATGTGGTGGAGGGGAGGCTTATTGTAATCTGGCTGCCACACCTGGAAAAAGCCCAGCAGCTACACCAAGTAAAGAGAAAAATAGGGAGGTAGGCGAACTTAAACTGTAAGTACTCCTTTAACATTTTTATACCATGTCAATTAAGTTAGGGTGCATGAATGTGCATGGTCTGGGGTCGAACTGGAAATGAACTTGTTTCCTGGACGACCTCAGGTCACATGATATAGATGTGTGCATTGTAACTGAGTCCAAGATGAGCGGACCACAAGTGTTCTCACCTCTTTTGAATGACTACGAGAAATTTATAGCTCCTAGCCAACAAGGAGGAAGGGCCATAGTAGTCTTATTCAGGAAGAATTTGGATGTACAGGTAAGTACTGTCTTTCTGGACCCAGAAGGTAGGGCGGTCATCCTGGATGTGACCCACAAGAGTAAACAGTTCTTCAGGCTGGTAGTTGTCTACACTCCTAACGAGCATGTGCAGTCTGGTTTTTTCAAGACCTGGAGCACTTTCTAGTGATGTCAAAAACGGTAGTTCTGTCAGGAGACTTTAACACTATCCTCGATGCACAGGTGGATGGTGTTGGCTCAACTGATAGGAAAGGAAATCCTGACCTCAAGTGTCTACTAGAGAGCTATAATCTAGTAGACCATTACAGACTGGATGAACCGAGCGTTCCACAGTGGACGTGGAGTAATAATGACGGCTCACACAGATCTTACATAGATAGGGTATTCATTAGAGATAGAGATAAGAATACTTTTAGCTGTCCACGATTTTTTATTGTACCTTACACAGACCACAAATTTGTGACATGTGAGGTACACATAGATAAATGTCATAGACAGAGACCCATGTACTGGAAGATGAACAAGTCTATTTTGACTTGTAAAGCCTACCGTGCCTGGATTAAGGAGTTAGTACAGAGGGTACTATGTGGTGCCATCATTAATAATGGATGGTGCCACACCCTCAAGAGAGTCATTGGTTTAGAGTTTAGCAATCAGCTAAGTTTATATAAATCTAGAATAGAAAAGGAACTAGTTAAGAATTTAGACAAGGCTACGAACTCTGGCTCTGCTTCTAGAGTGCAGGCAGTGAGAACGGCCTTGTACCATCACCTCAAAGCCAAACACAAAGGCAGCAGAGTTAGAGCTAAGTTACATGCAGTGGGTCGAAAAGGTGTTAACATTGCTGGATGGGCATGTCGTGTGAAGAGTCAGAAGGGCAAAAAAGCCTCTATAAAGTCTTTAACTGACAAACAGGGGCTCAAGATCTATGGACAGGAAATGATGCAAAAGGCCTTTCACCAGCATTTCGCCCAGTTGTTCGGGAAGAGCGGAGTGCTTGAGCATAGGTAGCCCTTAAAGGACTTTCTAGCTGGTGGGCTGCGACTCTCAGCATGGAGGTAGAATGCTGTAAAGGACTGATTACTCCAATGGAGGTAAAGGAGGTGTTGGCCAAGTGTGCCAGGGATAAGTTGCCGGGGTTGGATGGTCTACTCCATGAGTTTTATTGTAGTATGCCGGACTTGTTCGAGGACCTGTTGGCCAGCGTCTACATAAACTGGCAATAGAATGGGAGGATTCCCAGTTCTGTGAGTTGGGGAGTGGTAACGCTGATCCACAAGGATCCAACCAAGGGGGATAACATTAGTAATTATAGGCCCATAACTCTACTTATTGTAGAGTTAAAGATTTTGGCCAAGATGTTAGCCAAAAGGTTGACGTGTGTTGTGGAGAAATTTGTAGGGAAGGTGCAGACATGTGCCATCCCAGGCAGGTCGATCCAGGACAATCTTCACCTAGTACTCAGATTACAAATCAACAACATTATAAATCTTGAACACATTTATATGAAATAAAATAAATAAATATAAAATATATAGAGCATATAAATAATTCTTTCTACTATTAGCACAAGGCCTGAAATTTTGTGGGAAGGGGACCAGTTAATTACATGAAATGATATTTATTTTATCAAAACCAAAAGGATGAAAGGCAAAGTCAAACTTTGTGGAATTTAAACTTAGAATGTAAAGAACCAGAAGAAATGTTGCTGAGAATTGTGTACAGTATGTTAACAATTCTGATTGCTTGCTGGTTTAAAGCATATATATAACAATTACCAGTAAATCAACTTATATAAAGTAGACACCAATAAATAAAACATAAGAAACATAGTATGACAAACTCATAAATCATAAATGCTATTTTTAAGATGACAACTAAAGCCTACAAATAATTACTTATTAATAAATTAACTTTATATTAACTTATTTAAATAATATAAATAACTTTGTTACTCATAAATAAAACAGTATAAACATAAAAGGAAGATCCAGTCTTAAACTAAAAGAACAGGTTAGATCAGTGTTTCTCAACCAATTTTTATCAATAGACCCCTTTGATTCCTATTTTACTCAGATAGACCCTACTAGCCATTTGATGTTCAAAAAATCCCATAATGTTTTTATAATTAAAAATTATTAGGAATTGTATTTAAAATATTCTTAAAATATTTTGTGCATTGTAGAAGTATAACCAATTTATTGCCAATAAATTTTAGCAACAAAATTTGTTGCTAAATTTTGACGTGTGTCATGGCGAAACTTGTAGGGAAGGTGCAGACATGTGCCATCCCAGGCAAGTCGATCCAGGACAATCTTCATCAAGTACTCAGATTACAAATCAACAACATTATAAATCTTGAACACAACATTTATATGAAATAAAATAAAATAAATGAAAACAACTGGGTTAAATGATCACCAGAGTTAATTTCCAACCGTCTGGCCTTTTCAAGCTCTCACATGTAAAAGACAACAGAAGAAAAATATGGCACTCAAGTAGAATTGATCATTACTAACCAATAAGAGGAAGAGTGAGATAAACAACTCATGAGTAATGTTTCATACAACCCAAGCATACATTCTTTAATTAGCTTCATTAAATACAATCATCATCATCATCATCATCGTTTAACGTCCGCTTTCCATGCTAGCATGGGTTGGACGATTTGACTGAGGACTGGTGAAACCGGATGGCAACACCAGGCTCCAATCTGATTTGGCAGAGTTTCTATAGCTTGATGCCCTTCCTAATGCCAACCACTCAGAGAGTGTAGTGGGTGCTTTTACGTGTCACCCGCACGAAGGCCAGTCAGGCGGTACTGGCAACGGCCACGCTCAAAATGGTGTATTTTGTGTGCCACCCGCACAAGAGCCAGTCCAGGAGCATTGGCAACGATCTCGCTCGAAAATCCTTACACATGTCACGGGCACAAGTGCTAGAAAGGCAACGCTGGGCACAGGTGCTATCCCAATTTCACTTTCGCTTGCCCCAATAAGTCTTCGCAAGCTGAGTTTCATGTCCAATGAAGGAGACGACGTTGGCACGGGTGCCAGTCGTCGAATTTAGTTCCATTTCACTTGCCTCAACAAGTCTTTGCAAGCGGAGTTT
This sequence comes from Octopus bimaculoides, assembly GCF_001194135.2. Classification (NCBI taxonomy): domain Eukaryota; kingdom Metazoa; phylum Mollusca; class Cephalopoda; order Octopoda; family Octopodidae; genus Octopus; species Octopus bimaculoides. The sequence goes on along the minus strand of NC_068987.1, from coordinate 47,490,856 downwards.
AGTGTCCAATGTAGGAAAGGTACGCATAAGTGGGCTGGCTACACCCCTGGCAGAGGGCAGAGGCCTTGGATTTAGGTCTCACTTGGCTTGCCGGGTCCTCTCATGCACAGCACATTTCCAAAGGTCTCGGTCAGTAGTCATTGCCTCGGTGAAGCCCAATGTTCAAAGGTCTTGCCTCACCACCTCAGCCCAAGTCTTCCTGGGCCTACCTCTTCCACGGGTTCCCTCAATTGTTAGGGTGTGGCACTTTTTCACGCAGCTATCCTTGTCCATTCTCACCACATGTCCATACCAGCGCAATCGCCTCTCTTGCACACCACAACTGATGCTTCTTATGTTCAGCTTTTCTTGTGCTCTAAAAATTAGCAATAATTTATTATCAATCTTAAATTTCAAATTTTCTACTTTGTTTGTAAACATGAAATAACTACAGACTCACTAAAAGTATTACTAAGTAAATTTAGATTTCAATGAATGTAATCTTTTTGCAATACAAACTTAACTAATCATACATATTATAAAATTATTACTTGTATTACTTGTTTCAGTCATTGGACACCAAATTAGAAATGATCATCACAAACCAATGAGCAGGAGGAAGAGAAACAACTTATGGGTATATCAGCCAAGCCTTGAACAAATTGACCTCAACATATGCAGTAAATATGTAATATACTAGTCTAATAGGCATGTACAGCTGTCCATGTACAGCATAGTAGTTACTTTAAAATTAAATTCTTAAGTCTTATTAGTAACAAAAGATTTATTACAAATATCAACTGAAACAACTAGAGAATAAAGCTTAACATCCTCATCATTTCTGCTAGCTATCTAATGCCTATGATGAATTTTGTATAATAATCACTAAAATAAACTATAATTTGGAATGAAAATACCATCCATATTTTTTTCTATAATAGCCACTTAACTGCATAACTAAACCTAACTTCTTTTTCTATAAATCATTAAAAAAGCTAAACTTACAAGATGCCAAGTATAGTCAGCTAAAAGAGGACTATAATTACACCCCCATAGTAATATCACTAAATTGCCTACAAATAAAACTTGCCTACAAATAAAACATTTGCATTGTTTATAACACACTTGATATATTTCTTTAATTTATCATTTTTATTAAACTAGTTGATTTTTTAAAACTAGTAAACCCATTGTATCTAATATAAAGCTCAAAGCCCATTCCATTTTTAATTGCTATATATATTAAAACTTATTCCCTTAACTGAGACTGATTTTTCTAAATATTCCAGCCTCTACTAGATTTAAATCTAAATTTTCATAGAGTGCCTAATCTTCATACACATATATTGTATATCAGTATACCTTAATTACCTTCATTTCTCTC
>NC_068987.1:47482728-47488684 GCF_001194135.2 Octopus bimaculoides | reverse complement strand
ATATATATATATCAGCATGGACAACAGACGTTAAATGATGACGATGACGACGATGATGATGATGATGATGATGATGATGAGGATATATATATATATATATATTTATACATACTTTGTTTGAATATTAAGGCTACCATTGGTTTCATGTTAAGAAAAATCTTAACAATTTTTCAAGCTGATCCCATAGAAAAATTGGTGTTTGTCTCCATTTTGGATTGAAGCACAAAAAGTCACCATATTTTAATCCAAAATGGAGATGAACACCAATGTTCCTATGTGAAAAATTGTTAAGATTTTTCTTAACACGAAACAAGTGGGAGCCTTAATACACAAGTAAAGAATCATTATCCACCAATGCAGTGTTGAGCATTCATTCTCATTGTTTGATATATATATATATATGTAGAGAGAGAAAGAGAGAGAGAGAGAGAGAGCACCCAGTACGGACTGTGAAGTGGTTGGTGTTAGAAAAGGCATCCAGCCATAGAAACCATGCCAAAGCAGACAGTAGAGCTTGGCACAGCTTTCTGACTTGCCAGCTCCTTCCAGACTAACCAATCCATGACAATTTGGAAAGAGATCATTAAATGATGATGATGCTGTTGGTGATGATGATGATGATGATGATGATGATGATGATGATGATGATGATGGCCTATTGGCAACAAGGAGTTTTGGACAAAACCTGACCTGAAATTTTGGTTCTGGTAAAGTTTGTTTAATAAGGTGTAGATGTGTGTGTGTGTGTGTGTGTGTGTGTGTGTGTGCGTGTATGTACCGCTGAGCCCTTTTCCCATTCTGTATGTGCTAAGCGTCTCCATTTGCTTACCCCTCTTACCAATTTGATATCTTCACATCTACTTTTCACTGCATTATGCCACTTGTATAAGAAGGGAAAGCTTTCTCACTTTAAGAAAAAAACATTTATTAATACACCACCACTATCTACTTGGCTTTCTTTTTCTCATTTGATTTTTGAAAATTTTTATGTATTTTCCTCACTAAAAAAATTATGTGGAGACATTGAAATATACAAGTTGGTGACTGAGTGTTCAATGAGACAATTGGGATTGGTAGACCCTCTAATTGTAGGTACATCATGCATCTAAGTGATGGAAAACTCCAAATATAAACCCAATGTTATCAATATGCCATGCAGTTTTATTTTGAAATGGACTACATGGTGACACATGATAAACAGTTTTCCAGCTTAGAGTCAAATAGTCTCATTGGGATGGTTGGGATATCCCACATACCTGATATTTTCATAGTTTTAGGCATGTGGAAGTGGTATTGGTGGGAACAGTCACAGTTCTTTGACTGATGATATATTAAAATATAAAATCGAAAACGATAGATTGAAGCATATAGATTGATGCACAAGTCAAAAACAAGTCTTGACCAAAAGATACTCATTCGTAAGTACATACAGACATGAACGCATGTACACATACATACGTGTGTGTGCACACGCATGCACGCACATACGCACACGCACACACACACACACACACACACACACACACACACACACACACACAAACGACTCACACACAAGCAAACAAACACACCTAAAGGTTTACAATTAAAAAAATCATGTTCCTCACTCTTCAGTGAAATAAATAGACATAAAGCATTAATTATTTTAGCAAATTCTATCATAAAGAATGTTGGATTTTCCACTCCTCACAACAAGTTTGCTGTACTTTTTTTTTATCAATTTTACTACATTATATACATATCAAGAGATAAAATATGAATGCTTCAAGGAATGATTTGTAAGGAGAGACTGAAAGTTGTAATGGAGTAGTAGTTGAGTAGGAGTGTTAGTTTGAAGTATGAAACATTGTCAGTTTGTTTTTCTTTCTCTATCAGTCTTTCTTCAATATCTCTCTTACTCTCTCTCTCTCTCTCTCTCTCTCTCCCTCTCCCTCTCCCTCTCTCTCTCTTCCCCCTCTCTCTGTGAAGTAAACCTAGATGAATGCATGAGACGTATGTGTCTCACAGACTTGCATTTGAAGTTCTAGGTTGTACCTCAGATCTCAGAGGTAACCTTAATATCAAAAGTGGATTTACAGTTTTACTTTCTGAGGATTTCTGACAAAGTTTAGCAATGATCCTAAAGTATATCTACTGAGGAGTTGAGAGCATGCATCAAAGAAACCTATGATAGTGATATCTCAGAGGCCCAGTTTGTGAAAGTTTTATTTCATTTAAGGGTGACACTGAGAATGGAGATTCCAAAATACCAAAATGATTGTATAACAATCATTAACACATTTCAAGAAATGCTATTAAAAGATAATCCTGACCTCACTCAGAATTACAGAAACCAGGAGTGGTTTTGTGAGAGTGCCATCTTAGTTCAGATAAATAACATTATGCAGGATATCAATGTCACCCTAATCCAACAGGGACTAGCCTAATCTAGGTGGTAAAAGTTAGTTTAAACTGTAGTTAACAATAATGATGTTATGAACTATCCAACAGAGTTTTTTTTTATTCTCTTCAGTCCACTGGTGCCCCTCGGACTCACATGGCTTAGTGGTTAAGATGTTGGACTCATGATCATAAGATTGTGGTTTTGATTCTTGGACCAGGTGATGCATTGTGTTCTTGAGTAAAACACTTCATCCCATGTTGCTCCAGTCCACTCAGCTGGCAAAAATGAGTAATCCTGTGATGGACTGATGTCCTGTCCTGGTGGGGAATACACACATCATGAAACCGGGAAACCGACCCTTATGAGTTGGCATGATTTGAGAAGGTAACTTTACCTTTTTTTTTTAACTGGTGTCCATCCTTATAATCTGCAAGTGAAGGTAGGAGCCATCTACTATGTTGCTTAGAAATCCAGATGCACCAAAACTCTGTAACAGTGTAAGACTAGCTTTTAAAACTTTAATGCTCCATATGATCAAAGTCATCATTATGACTGGTTGTTTTTATTCTATACATACTCTGCCCCTCATTAGATATGCTATTTCAGTTCAAATACCTTCAGTTTCCAGTAGCACTGTCTAATTTCAATGACTATCAGCAAGTTTCAGAGACAGTTTGACAAAGTTGTTTGAATAGAATGAGCATCAAACCTGGTACCACATGCTTACAAGAACTTCTTAAACATTTGGCCATACTACACACATATGTACACTCACACATGCACACACACATACATTCATATATGTCCACCAAATTTCACCATAGAATATGGACATTAAGTGATGATGATGACGATGGTGATGTGTGTGTGTGTGTGTGTGTTTGTGTTAATGTTCATTTTTATGCCACTCACATGGCTTTGGTCAGTCCTGGGCTTTGGTAAAAGTCCAAGGTGCCATGCTGTAGGACTGAACCTGGAACCATGTAGCTGGGAAGCAAACTTCTTATGACACAGCTACCATCCATCCATCTATTCACTACTTCATTCCCTCATTTTGCCATCTCCATTATAAGTCATTGAAGTTTTGCATTTGTAAGATTCAGAGCTAATATTCTGCAGCAGTGGTAAGTCATTTTTCAGCTGGGTAGACAAAAGTAATGTGAAATAAAGTCTCTTGTGCTAGAGCACAATGTGCCACCTGTTCTGTGAATTGAATCTACAACCTTCCTCACAATTTAACCAGCAATTTAACTAGCAATTTAACCATTTGGCTATTTCCCTTCAACACACACACACACACACATGCATGCACGCACACATGTACACACACACGCAAGCACACACACATGCACACACACACATGCACGCACGCACACACACACACACACATTTGTTTTATTTTACATCAGTTTTTCCATGGTAGCATGGGTTAGATGGATATATTATTGAAGCATTGTTTTATATATATTGTGCTGATTGCACAAAAAAAGAAGCACCCAGTGCATGTTGTCAAGTATTTGGCATGAGAAAGGGTAACCAGCCATAGAAACTACGCCAGAGCAGATGCAGGAATATGATGCAGTGCTTGGGTTGATTGGATCCTGTCAAATCGTCCAACCTATTCCAACACAAAACATGGACATTAAATGAAGATGATGATAATATGTGTTTATGTGTGTGTGTGTGTGTGTGTGTGTGTGCACGTATGTGTGTGTATCTACAGCCACCCACATACAAATACACATGCATATGCATGCACACACATGCACGCACACACGCACACACACACACACACGACACACGTGTGCGCGCGTACACACACACATACACACACACACACAAACCCATATAGTGTAGAAAATCTTGTTTACCAAGTGTGTGTGTGTATGCACACACATATGTCTGACTGAATCTATGAACACATTTATGTATGTGTGCTTGCACATGCATTCAATACCATATATGCATGACTGTGTGCATGTGTATATACATCTGAATGTCTGTTCACTGTATTCATGAATGTGTGTGTGTGTGTGTGCGTGCATGCGAGGGTGCACATTCAGCTAATATATGGGTGTAAATATAAGATGAATGAAACACTTTCTGTTAAGATAGGATGATGTGGAAGTTAAGTGGAAGTTCTCCCCATTCTGTAGCATCCTCCATCAGTTACTTTCTGGCCAGCAGTGATGGGTTAGAAAAGGTGCGAGAGGCAGTGGAATCCATACAATATATGAATCCATTAGCTTATCGCACCTTCTCTGTTCATCTGTCTTACCTACTTACTTCCCAACTTCCTTCTCTCAACTCCCTCTGTCTCTCTCTGTCTCTCTGTCTCTCTCTCTCTCTCTGCCTCCCTCTCTCTCTCTCTCTCTCTCTCTCTCTCTCTCTCACTCACTTACTTTCCCATCCATTTCTTACATTTCTATCACCAACTTCCCTACATCCTGGTTTTCTTTCAGTTTTTTTATATAATGTGTTATACAGATGTATATACATGCGTGTGTGTGTGTGTGTGTGAGTGTGCATGTGTGTATGTGCATGTGTGTGTTTGTGTGTATATATATATATATATATATACACATACATGCATGTATACATACATACATATATATACATACATACATACATATATATATATATATAGATACACACACACACACACACACACATATATATATATATATGTATTATCCTCTCAGTGTGTATATGCACATGCACGCACACACACACATACACATTCACAAAAACGCATGTTTATGTGTGTATATACACAGAACTAGATGTCTTTGTGTGTGTGTGTGTGTGTGTGTAAGAACATTTATGTTTTTTTCTCTCCTTGTTACAGCACTTGTACATGACTTTTCTAAACAGATTTTAAATATTATTGATTGAAAACTTTGTACAAATTAATAAACCTAAAGATTATAAAAAGATATATGTGCACTTATGCATGCACATATGTATGTGTGCATGTATAAGTGTGAACGTGTGTGTAAATGTGCACACATGTATGTATTTAGGTTTAATAGTTTGTACAAAGTTTTCTATCACCAATATTTGAAATCTGTTTAGAAGAGTAATGTGCAATAACAAGGAGAGAAAAAAAAACAGAATGCACACACACACACACACATATACATAAATGTATGCTCACACATATTCAGTCACACATATGTATATACATTAACATGCATTTGTGTATGGGCATGCATGTGTGCATGTGTATGTGTGTGTGTGTGAGTGTGTGTGTGTGAGTGTGTGTGCATGTGCGCATTTATGTATACATGTATGTATATATGTGTGTCTGTATATAGATAGATATATAAATATATAGATATGTTAATGTGTATAATATATAATATAAAATGTATGTCTGTATTTATACACACACACACACATATATATATATATTTATATATACACACATATACATATACATACATATACATATATATACATGTATATACATACATATATATATACACATATATACATAGTTATATATGTAAACATACATATATATACATATGTGTGTATGTGTGTATATGTTTGTATAGATGTACATGTATA
>NC_068987.1:47468123-47482474 GCF_001194135.2 Octopus bimaculoides | reverse complement strand
ATATATATATATATATATATATATAGTTTACATGAGTGTGTGTGTGATGTGTGTGTGTGTGAGTGTCATGTGTGTGTGTGTGAATGTGTATGTGTGTGAACATATGTGAATGTGTGTGTGTGCATGTGTGTGTGCATGTGTGTGTGTGTTTGTGAGTGTGTATACATAAAATAGATAGATAGATAGATAGATAGATAGATAGATAGACGCACTTGAAGTAAGATAAGTTTAGCAAGTAAATTTACCAAACTTATATTTCTAAACTTATGTTTTAACCAATTTTCCTTTACAGAGTTCATGTTCATAAGGTTTCTGTCAAGTGTTCAATTCCTAGCAAATTCAGTAGATTTTCAACATTTCAACGTGTTAAGTGCCAAAACTCTAATTTTTGGCAGAAAGGCAATTTTCTGAAATTATAATCTTACCATGATCTAATTTAAGATTAAATTTGGGAATTCAAACAAGATAATGGGCTGTAGTTCAAAAAATGGAGAAGGAAAGAATTGGGAAAACATATTATATTTAGAAATTTTAATTACCTCCATATAATAAAAAGAGCTGATATAAATGTTGGTTGGTTGATTGATATCTTCAGTTATGCTTTACATTGTATAGAGATGGGGAGAGAGAATAAAAAACAGATACAGAGAGAGTTAAAGTGTGTGTGTGTGTGTGTGTGCAGAAAGAGAGTGTAAACTAACATACTATAAAATCAATGCAAAGAATATGGTTTTCATTTTTTATTTACTTTTTGAATTTTTTTTGATTTGATCTTAAAGTAATAAATATTTTGTCTTATTGAAAATTAATATTCATTTCCTAATTCTGTATACACACTGAAATATTTTATAGACTTTAAATTGTAATTATTTCTATGTATGCTATATTTCCTGATGGCAAAAGTATAATTTCAAAGTTACCTGTCATATGATGGGTAATATTCTTGTATCTCTATAATTATTGATATTTGCAATGAATACTCAATCTTTTTGTTTCATTTGGATGTAATAAGCATAACAGAATTCACAATTTATTCAGTTTCCAGTGAATTCAATATACTAAATTTCAATTGTCAAAGCCTGTGGCCTAATGATTAGAGTGATTAGAGTGTTGAGTGCATTATCATAAGGTTGTAGGTTAAATTCCTGCACCAGGTGGCACACTGTGACCTTGAACATACACTTTGTCTCCTGTATTTGCTGTCAACTTAGCTGCAAAGATTATCAACTGTCAGTAACTGGCAGTAAACATTGTAGTAGACTGGTGTCTTGTTTCATGGGGAATCCTGTACGCTTAGTTGCTTATATGCCTTGGAAACTGGGGCTTACTTCAGTGAGGCTTACCTCAGTTTCTATGCTTAGTGAACATGATCTAGGTATGACAGATTTTAACATCAATGTTTTAGTTATATGTTAATAAGATATCTCTGTCACTAGATCAGCCAACATAGATATAAAGATGTAAATATATGCAGGATCAGTCCATACCAGTGGACAATACATTGTTATTTAATCACAATCTAAAAAGATTCATGTAATAAAAATGATAAGTTGATTGTATACAATGCTCAAGTGCACGACAACATGTCAGAAAAGAATAAAAGAGTGGACAGAAAGTAGCATATAAGTCAAAAGTAGACAACAATGATAGTGGAAAGTGCATCCATGGTACTCAGGATAAAACGGAAGAAGACAGAACAGTGATCATTAAAAGCACCATGAAGAGTAAAGGGTGCATAGGTACATCAGGAGTAGTGTTGGTGAATTTCAGAAAGCATTGTCATTGTTAAAGGATGACAGCTTACAATTGATGTGAGTAGTTTATTCCATGATTCAATATTTCTGAGTGTCAAAAATTTTTAATGAAAGTCATGGGTGCTGCACTGTTTTTTGAATTTATATGCATGTCCATGTATAGTAGAGAGATTGAAGTTTAAAAAGTGGCCAAAAGTTGTTGTTGGAAAAATAGTAGCTAATCTTGAGGGCTTCTACCAAATCAGCCACAAAATATTAATACTTTTAGTATCTCAATGCCCAGACAAGCAAGATGTTCATGATATGGTTAGTGACTGACAGAAGGTATTTGATGGGTTGCACATCTCTGAATGAGCTACCAGCAAATCAATATTCTGGGCAAGATGAGGATTCCAAACTGGCAATGCAAACTCAAAGTGTAGATGTAGCATAGCTATATTTATATATATATAGCTTTAAATAAACAACCAGTGAACAGTTGACAATGGTCTCGATGTTCTCAATGAGTAATGCTAAGACACCTTTGTTTTTTTGGGGTTTTTTAATACTTTTAGAAATGTGGTTTGTCCAGTGCAGAACGTTGTTGACAATAATGCGTGGGTCATGTTCAGCTCCAAATTTCTTGAGATTGGTGTTGTTGAGAAAGTTGATAAGCTCTGAGCTATTTCTCCCAAAATGTATAGAGGTACACTTGTCAACATCCAACTTGAGTTGCTAATCAACAATCCATTGCTGCATAGTATCCAGAACAGATTTCAGAAAAAATTTATAGCATATAAGATTCTTCTTTTTATCTCAAGGTAATCAAGGGTGTTAATGCTGTGACCATCAAATCTTTTATTCAAACAGTATCTAATACTAAGTATCTAAAGTGCTCTTCCATTTCTTAAGATAGTTGGATGTGATTTATAGCAGACAAAGAAACTTGTTTAGTCCTGGGTCAGATTCAGTAGATCTATGATTGAAGGTGTTTCAGCCAAGACCATCATGTCTTCTTTTCTGGTATAGAGTATCAAGGACTACATTATCTAATATGTCCTTCCAGTTTTAAGATGGCAGTGTGCAAAATGAGAGGTGCTCCTTCTAGCAGGTCAAGAGATTGCATATAGAATCTCTCATGAGCTTGTTATATTATTTAGCTCTGGTTAGTAATATTAGAACAAATCTATGATCACAGGCACTCCAGTCACCACCATCTCACTTCATATTCAAAGTTTCTAAGGCTACATTAACCAGTGTGTCCTAGATTTTATTAAAGATAGCATAGTGTGATCTGAAGGAAGAAAGGTACAGTGTCAAACATATTTCCAACAAAGCATGGCTTCTTTTAGACAATATACCAAGCCACCCACTGAACTTAGATGACTTTTCTGATAATGTGAGAGTAGAATATAACCTCAAGAATACAACTTTGTTGTTCCAACCAATGGATGAAGGTAACTTCAAGGCATATTATATGAGAACTTTCAAGAAAATTATGAAAGCAACTGACTGGGAGGATAAACCTACAGTTAGAGATTTCTGGAAGAAATTCAACATAATGGATGCTGTGGATAATATAGCTGAGTCACTGGATGAAGTGAAACCTTCAACTTAGAATACTACTCGATGGCCTCACTGTATCCATGACATCACAGGTTTTCCTCAAGAAGAAAATCTACATCAAACTTGCAAAGGATGTAGGATTTGAACAAATTGTAGAGGATGATGCAATTGAATTGCCAGTGTCCCAAGAGAAAGTTTAATGAAGAAGAGATGCTGTTAGAAAAAGAACAAGTTGAAAATACAGATGAAATGAAGGAAGTTCCATCTGCACCACTTAAATTGACTACAAAAATTATTGCTAAAGGGTTGGCACTTATAGAAGGTCTACAGGCTTTTGCTGATAATGATCCTAATTGTGAACATAACATAAAAATTACAAGAGGAGTTTACAATGAGCTCAGTACCTATATAGTGTTGTATAAAGAGATGTGCATCATAAACAACAAACAACTTCGGATAAGCTCTTCAGCCCTCATCCTCCTAGTAACAATCCCTCACACTGTAGTCAACATCTTTTGTGGTAAGAATGTTCTTATGATATTATGGTTTTTATTAATTCCCTGATGTATTCCTCTTGAAATGTTTTTGTGTTTTTATGTGTCTATATTGTACTATGTATGTCCCAAAATTGTTATTTTCACGTATAAATGTGTTGTTCTTTGTTGTTTTCTTGTGCTTCTTTATTTTCTTTTTTTCAAAAAGGCATGTAGGAACACAATCTCATTTGATATGAAAATCAACAGGAAAATTAATTTTGCATTATGGTATTCCATGCCACAGTCAGATTTTCAGGAATGCATTACTTCTATATAGACCACAAAATGTACATGAGACTCCTATCTAATAATATCACAAATACTTACACGAAAACCATACTAATGCCTACAATTCCATTAACCTGGAGGCCATGGACAATACCACAGGTTTGGGGATCAATAACAAGATAAAATCCTTAGCTATACATTCCCACTCAAATTACAGTAGAAGACTACATATCAGACTATGCCAACAATCCTAGATTGCTATTTGATAAACCCAGCAAAAACAGAGTTGGATTTAGCAAGAAAAAGGATATTTGACAGTATCTTACTCAAACCGAAAAGGGCTGTAAACCTTCCTTTGCAGAGGGACAGTCTCTCAGTAACATCATGGCTAGAGGAAATTCTGGATAAAAAGAACAGCAGATTTCCTTAATTTGACAATGGATTTTTGTCCATCAATCATGAAGCTACAAAGCCACTTGTACTTAAGACTGAATTTTGTCAGTAACATTTTCCCAATTAGTAATTCAGAGAAAAAGATCATACTACATACCAAGATATTCTTTGATTTTTTAAAATACCACATGGACAAAAAAGAACACTGAGTAATTGTTTGATGTGACAATGCCTACCAAAAATGGAGCCAAAATATGTGAGCATTTACCTATACATCCTCAATGAAACACATAAAAGTAATTCTTGGAGACTGATATGGGGATATATCTAGATGATGGTCTGATCCTTTTGAGGGACATGAATAACTGTACCCTGCACATATTTTAAAAGGTCTCATCACATTCTTCAAGAATTCAAGACAGAGAATAACTGGATAGCAATCATTCTAAGGTAAATTTTAAATGTCACCTTAAATCTAGAAACAGATAAATTTTACTTTTACCATAAACCTACTGAAAGATTGTTGTTCCTCCACATGCATTCTACCCACCTCTAAACATCCTCCAAGACTTAGTACCCACCTAAAACACATGTCATCATTGTCCTCCAGCAAGGCAGAATTTGATAGAGTACCAGGTTAATATAGCACTTTCAAGCATTTGAAAAAATTGGGTACTCAGAAAAAGTACAGTATCTGCAAGTACCAACAACTTATGGGCACAGACATGAACTATATCTCATGTATTCTCCTAGTCCAATGAACTCTCATGACAACATTTCTATGTCTTTCTTTTGTTTCGGCATCAATAAAGGAAACTGTACCAGCTATCATCCTGACACACTTTTCTTTAACATCACCTTGATTTACTGACACCTTGCTTTGCAATCTATAACACCTCACATATCTGATCCTCTCATTACAAAACATTGATAAACCACTTTTAGTTCCTCTCATTGCAACATATATACTTCATATCTAGCTTCTCTAGTTATCTTATATTGTTCCTTGTTCCTACCTTTCTTCTAATCTTTTTAGCTTTTATGAGCATGTATTCAACCATTCCATTATCATGTTACTTTCCATTTTGCTTCATCCACAGATTTAGTCTATGACTCACATCAGGTCGATTTACAGAAAGTCTATGTTATAAGTCTATCTCCTTCTCTTTCTCCTTGTCATATACATCAGCTATTTGTTTGAACTTAAGTCTAGCCAAAGGATTTAGCTTCCATATCCTCCCTTTGATTGCCTTGTGCCTCTAAGTCAATCTGGCTCTTATATTGAGGTCTTTGATCATTAGACTATGATGAGTGGTATATTCTTTAGAAAAAAAAGACTTAGTATTCACAACCATTTACTTATCCCATTTCCCGATGACTAGGAAGTCTCTAATTTGCATGTTCACATTATTTGTAGGCTATCAGATGACTGACCAGGTTTCCAAAGCCTTGTCCCTTCCTCATTTCTTGTACTATATCCATAGGCAGAGCTGTGATAAAGAGATCACTGCTATTCATTAGTGAGGTAGTCTGCAAGAGAACCTCATAGAACAATTTTCTTCATTTATTTGACATTCTTAGAGTTGTTCTTCTTACATTCATTATTAATATTAACCCATTAGCATTTAAACCAGCCATATCCAGCCCAAATATCCTACTTATTTTACATTCAAACCAGCCAGATTTAGCCCCTTACACCTGCCCTACAATGTCATTCTAAAAACAAACAATCACATCATTGAAATCTTAAAGCTAAGAAATAGTGCAAAATAATATGAATTACATTTGACAGAATAATCTGAATGCTAAAGGGTTAATAATAAGAGTGAAGATGATGAGCTGACATAATTGTTAGGATGCCAGGCAAAATGCTTAGCGGCATTCCTAGACCAAATTCCATCATTGTTGACTTTGCCTTTCATCCTTTCAAGATTGATAAAATAAGTATCAGCTGAGCACTGGGGTCAATGTAATCAACTTACCCACTCCCCTGAAATGCTGGCTTTGTGCCAAAATTTCAAACCACTATTACTAAGAGCACATTTGAATCACCCTATATAATAGTCTAATAGTTTTATTAAGATATTAGAGTCATTAATTATATAAATCTTTGATAGTTGTTTATTGTTTTCAGAATGTATATTTACAATATTTATATATACACTACATTTTATGTCTATTCAGCAGTAAGAAACTTCTTGATAATCAGATCAAACCATAGTGGTATATGTAATATATTTTGTAAATATAGTGATATATGTAATATATTTGGTAAATATAATGTATACAGGATGTTCGGGCTAAATTTGATGATTTTTTATGTCTTTTATTTTCAGGAACAGCTTTATGTTTTAGTGAACAGTCAAAGGCATTAAAAAGCATAAAGATTAACTGTTGAGAAAAAGTTAGCTGACACAGTGGACTGGAGACCATCAGAATATTGGAAAAGAGCTATTTGTATTATGATAATTTGTGCTGGGTATCAAAGGGCCAACATCATGACTGCAGCTCAGTGCTTTGTGAACACACTAAAGGCAGTGAGACATGACATGGGCAGCTGCAATAGAGACTATAAAACCCATGGCCAGCTGAAAGGAACACAGCAGGTGTTCTGACTGTATCATGCCACTCTACATATTTTTGAATTTTTAAAAAATATTTTTACTTCTGGATGGTATATATATTTTTTCCTTTTATACAAACTGTCAAATTTAGCCCAAACACCCAGTATGAAGGATGATAGTTGGGTGAAGAAAAGTCCAGTGGTCAAAATGGAACAAGTTTATGGAAGAGGAAGACTGAGGAAAACATCGGAAGATCCGATGAAGGATAATCACTTGCTACTGAGCCTTGAGAAAGACATGACAACAGAATGGAGCTGTGATGAAGCAGATTTATCTAACCCATACTAGCATGGAAACATTATGTTGTTTGGAAAATACTGTCCGATTTTTCAGAAACATTTCTTCAAATTCAATTTAAGATATTATTTTTGTAGTGTTTTAGACAAAGTTTTACTTGCTTAATAATCGATGTGTACTCTAATACATTCTTGTTGATTTCTTTCAGAATATATTTTTGAAGTGTAGAAATCCTTAATTCCAAACATGAAAAAAGAAGAAATGCATTTACTTTCTTGGCATGAATTCAAGCTTGGACACAATGCTTCCCAAACAGCTGCCAATATCAACAGAGCATGGGATGAAGGGTCCAATAGTGATATGACAGTACAATGGTGGTTTGTGAGATTCTGTAGTAGGGATGAGAGCCTTGAAGATCAAGAAGGTAGAGGATGTCCATCTGCCCTCCATGATCAGCATTTGAAAACAATAGTCGAACAAAAGCCATGACAAAGTGCCAGAGAAATGTCTCATATACTTGGCGTCAGTGTTTCAACAGTATCAGATCACCTGAAGAAAATTGTCAACTTGAAAAAACTTGATAAATGGGTCCCGCACAACTGCAATGAAAATCAAAGACCTCAGCGTTTTCAAGTGTGTTCGATGCTCTCTCTGTGAAATTCTAACGACCCATTTCTTGATCAAATAGTGACTTGTGATGGAAAATGGATCTTTATGACAATCGTAAGTGATCAAGTCAATGGCTAGATCGTGATGAATCACCCAAACATTTCCCAAAACCAAAGTTGCATCAGCAGAAGATTATGGCGACTGTCTGGTGATCTACTGTTGGTGTCATCCATTACAGCTTTCTGGAACCTAACCAGAGCATTACATTGGAAGTTTACTGTAAGCAACTGGAAGAAACGCATGTTCAATTGAGCGAAATAAGACCTGCACTTGTTAATCGATGCAGTTCAATTCTGCTCCATAACATTCGACTACACATTTCCAGAATGATGCTACAGAAGCTCACAGACTTGGGATACAAGACTTTACCACATTCTCCAAATCTCTCACCCACCAACTACCACTTTTTAAAGTATCTAGACACTTGTTTAAGGCAAAGAACCTTCAGTTCCAAAACTGAGGTGACACTGAATTCAAGGATTTCTTAGCATCAAAACCTTTGGATTTTTATCCAAAGAGGCATAAATGACCCTGTTAAGCAATTGGAGAAATACATAGCTCTTCAGGGATCATATTTTGAATAATTAAACCTTTGTACAAGTTCAGTTTTTTAACAATATAGGCTTATTTTTAAAATCGGCCATTATATTCCAAACAACCTAATACAATGATATTTTGTTTTAGTATTTGGTTTTGATGTGAACTTCTGTTGTAGCATATTTTGTTGTATCTTGGAAGGGTCAACATGTCAATAAACACATTCTGTTTCGCTTCTTTATCTTTATTTGCCAATCATTCAGTCAATCAATAACCAGCTAGGTTTATCAAAGTCCTTTCATAGTTATTTGCAATCTCAGAGAGAGAGAGAGAGAGAGAGAGAGAGAGAGAGAGAGAGAGAGAGAGAGAGAGTGTGTGTGTGTGTGTGTGCGTGTGTGTGTGTGCGTGTGTGTGCGTGCACATGTTTGTAGGTACTGATGTGCATTTGTGTGGCAGTGAATTATGTGAGTATATGTGTGAGAGAGGACGTGTGTAAATGTGTGTGCATGTTCCTGTCTGTGTAAGGTGAGGATATTATGACTAAGTATGTGTATATGTGTGTGCACATGCACAAACATGCACTCACAGACATGGTCTCTCTTTCTCTCTCACATTCTCATTCATATCCATATAAATATACAGAACCTGTAAACTAGGAGACAGACAGACAGATCTGAAGCAGATATGGAGAGCATGTCATTGATTAGGTGACAAAAGGATTTTACCAAAAGCCCAGCTGATTGATTGGTTGGCTGAATGATTAATCAAACAACTGATTAGTTAGTGATTAAACGGTTAACCAATTGGCAAATATAAAAATAAAGAATATTTGTAGTAGAACTGGTGAGTGTGTTCATTATTGGCATAATGGCCCTCCTGAGAAACAATAACAATGATGATAATCTGGGAAAAAATATCACCTTTATATTATGTAAACAGAAACACTTTCTTAATGTCATCCATTTTATTTAAATAATGGTACACAACCATCAGCAAAATTTGAAATTGTAACCTTTGGTTTTGAATTTTAGAACATAATTTCCTTGCTCTGTTAAGAATGATAACTATGTTCATACACTTTTGATGGATGTAATTGTCAGATCAAGCAAGACTGCTTTTTAAGTCATATTCTACTTTACCATTGAATAGCTTAGTTCACAGCCTGTGTAAGGTTATCCATATTGGTATGAAGTCAATATATTTGATGATGTTAATGGGATATCTCAGCATGTTATGGAATGGCTGCCAGCTGTTGTAATTTCTTGTTTGGTACATTACAGAAGGAGATAGTTGCTGCTTGGTTGAAATGACAGATTTGTTTCATTTAAGACCTGTTTAGAATAACATCTTCAAGTGTTTGCAACATTAAGAAACAAAAGACCATTTCTTATAAGTTTTATAATAAATTTTAATGTATTCAACATGTACCACAGGTATGCATATAGAATGATACACATGCATGTAAGCATGTATATATAGACACACGTTAGTGAGTATTGTTGTAAATATGCATGCATATGTGTGTGTGTATACATATATCTGCACATATACATACATGTATATGTATATATATATATATATATATATATATATATATATATATATATATATATATATATGCACACATATACACAAACACATGCATGATTGCACACATATACATGCATACATTTATATGTGAGTCTTCTTCCTTGTTGAGAAGTTGCCTCTATAAAAGAGGACTGCAGAAATCAATTTTTACATCTTGTGAAGAAGACAAGAATACATTTCTAGAATAAAAAGGAAAAGAAAGGGAAAACCTTGATGATAAAATTTTCTTGAAATATGTGTCTCATATGAAGTGGGTTAACTCGGCAATTTACAAAGATATACAAATTATTGAAAAGACCAACTAACTACATCCGAAAAGTTAACAAAAGAAATGGAGGAGGGTGGGAGGCATTTGAAGATGATCCCATGGAAATTAATCACATGGGTGGAATGGTTGGAAATATAAATCCCTCCTGAACTTGATGAAGAATCTAAGGTGAAGCTCTTCGTCTAGCAGAACGGGTTTTATCAAATCTGGCTTCCATTTCTTCAAGAATTTTAGGTGTATACCGCACAACCAATCGAACTGTACCTGAAACGGATGAAAAAAATATATAAAATATTGGAAACAATTGTTTAATAACTATCTTAATATTCATTAATTATGCCATGCAACTATGGTAAATATAAACCTTAGTGGGATTTGAACTTCGAATATGATGTGACAGAATACAAGAGTCTGGGCAGCAAACTGTGAACAGCTTCTATCCACCAAATCCACTCCCAAGGCTTTGATCAGCCCAAGGTTAGAATCAAAGACAGCTACCCAAGGTACTACACAATGGGATTGAATCTAAGACCATGTAGTTAGGAAGTTTTAACCACATAGCCATGCCTATGCCTGTATGACTTTGCTAAAACATCATAGCTCTAGCAATTGGAAATATTTAAATCACAAAAGAAAACCTTCCAGTATGGGAGATTGTGAAAGAAGACACCTACCCACAGCATTCTTGAGCAGTTCCACAGCTTTCTCATGGTGTTCTCCTTCCACACTCTGTAAAATACGAGGAGAAAGTAAATTTATTTGGTTCTTTTTGTATTTGGTTTCCAAAATTCTTGATGTAAACTTGTGTGTTGGAACAAATCTAGTATCTTGGGAAAGTCTTTACACCAATAATAATAACACACATGCCCTGGTTCAATTTCACCTCTTTACTGTAAGTAAATTGGTTAGTTACCTAACCAACTAACTAATCAATTGTTTGTCAAAGTCCTTTCATTGACATTTGCAACCTCATCAATGATATGCCCCAGGACTTTGACAAACAACTGATTGTTTAACCAACAGGGTAAACAAACAAGTGATGACTAACCAATTGACTAACAATAAAGAAGTGAAATTGGGTCAGTGTATGTGTTTAATATTATTGGCATGATGACCCTCCCAAGAAACAATAAGATATGTTCATTTACTTATAAAATGTTGTTTGACACCAGTTCAGCACTGAATATATACTGTGTTTCACTAAGTCAGGTTTCATGTATAAACCTGATAATGTCCTCTCTCAGTTCAAAAAACATTCATCATCAAAACGTTTTGTCACCATGTTTTCAGACAGAGGTAGAATAAATATCATTGTTTAGTATGACCACCCTATGTCAATCTTCATACAGCAAAACTATGATTAAACCTGTTCCAAAATGACCCTCCTACTTTTTTTTCTTTTTTAAATACTACTACTTTATCCTGTTCTTTCCCAACCCCACTGTTTTAAAACAGTGGAAAATGAACCAGAGAGATATCGAGCTTCTAGTGGACCTGATGACTTCCTAGAGGCTTCCTTTTTTAGTGATTGGATTATTTTATGCATTCATCCTCATCACTTAATGTACACTTTTCCATGCTTGCATGGGTTATATGGAATTTGCTAAGGCAGATTTTCTACAGCTGGATGCCCTTCCTCATGTGTTTCCAAGTAAAGTAATATTCCCCCTTGGTCAGAATGGACATATTTTCACAGAAGACTGGAAATGAATGACACTGTCTTTATGACAGTGACTCGCTTACAACTATCACATGATGTTAAGACAAGGAAGCACAAACACGTTTGCATGCATACATATACACGTATATACATGGTGGCTGTCAACTTGTAAACAAGTACAACCATTGCTCACAAATTATCTTATCTTAAATATTAAAAACAATGGCTGTCACAATGGCCATGTTGAAATTTAAAGTTAACAACAGCTTGTACAATACCACTAAGATTCTCACCAACAGAAACAAGCAAGATCTCTGGATTCACAATGACTTGGGTGTTATTTCGGAATTTCCTTCTTCTAGAGAGATGTCTAAACAAAGACTTGAGGTTTCTCATTCCAAGATTTTGGATGGCTACTGACTCTGTTGAGTTCTTCTATCCTTTTGACAGGTTTTGTTTTTCATCCTGCAGAGTGTCCAACAAAACTCATCGTCCATAACCAGCAGACTTGATGGGGTTGTCAAACAGTTGCTGACACCCAACCATGCAACAGGTTGTACTGGGTTACGTGTTACAAATAGCACTAAGAGTGGCCTGCCATGTGTGTGTGGGCACGCGCATGCACATATGTAGATGTATATATATATATATATATATATATATATACACACACACACACAAACACACATGACAAGCAGATGTGGTCTACAGAAAGAATGTTCCAGTTATCTCATGCCTCTTCCAAATGAAGAGATACTCTAGTTAGAAAATTGCTATTTTTAAATCTCACAATGTGAGATATTCAGCAACAGTACTTTGTAGTAAAGATTGTTTGCCATGTTATGTTGGCAAACAATCTTCACTACAAGATACTATAGTGTTGAATAGTACAAGAAAACATGAGTGTGGGCATACATATAGTGTTTCCACAATGGTCCACTCTGTTTCTGTGTACTTACAACTTCAGGCGGTTGTCATTGCAGAGACAGGTAAAAAGGTCTGACTTAGAGTGCATCAATTATTGTTCTTTGATTATTGTTTCTGGTGCTTTGTATCTCAGCACAGTGCTTTGAGCTAATTCTTTTAGCTTTTTACTTCTTTCAGTTCATTAGACTGCAGCTGGGGCACTGCTTAGATGAGTTTAATCACACAAATTGATGCTAGTATTTATTTTTAAGACTGGTACATATTGCTAAACTTCTAAATTAAGGGGATGTAAACAAACCAACGCCAGTTGTCAAATGATGGGAGCGACAAACACATTTCCCAGCATATAAATTGACACAAGCCTAGAGTAAACATTCAAATGTTGTCACTATCTTTCCAAATTCTACTCAATTTCACATGGAATTTTTGGTGCTCCAAAGTTATCTTGGTACATAAGTCAACTTACTTTTTTTGGCTGTAAATTTTGGTTTGAAAAATTCAACTTGTATGCCAGAAAATACGGTAAGCACTGGGGAGAAGTGAAAAACAACACTCAATGCCAAGGAACAAGTGTATTTATGTTTATGACAGATGACACTCAGCATATAGCTATTCAAATTTCATGTTTCTGGTCATCAGACTTCATATTCACTCAGATGATTGAGAACATGGAATCTGAATAACTAGATGTGAGGTACCAGTTGTAATAACCATGTATATAATCACAATCTTCATCATCATATCATTTTAAGGTCCACTTTTCTGGCTTGCACAGGTTGGGCTGATTTTGTTGAAGCAGATTTTCTATGACTGGATGACCTTCCTGACACCAACCTTCAACTGTTTAAGTAAGGTAATATGTTACTCTAGCTGGACATATTTTCACAGAAGATTGGAAATAAGAACACCACATGTATGACAAAGATAGTAACACACATACATATGCATACACATGTATAAATATATTTAACAGGCTTCTTTCAATTTTCATCAAAAGAATTCACTCACAAAGTTTTAGTTGGCATGGGGTTACAGTAAAAGATACTTGCCCTAGATGTCTCAGTCAGACTGAACCCCAAACTTCTCAAGAACACAGCCACACCTGTGTGTGTGTGTGTGTGTGTGTGCATATATATATATATATATATATATATATATACACACACACACATATGCATACTACACACACTGGCACTCTGTCAGTTATGAAGACAGGGTTCCACTTGATTTGATCAAGAGAAAAGCCTACTCGTGAAATTAACATGTAAGTGGCTGAGCAGTCCACAAATATGCGTACCCTTAACATAATTGTCAAGGAGACTAAGCATAACAGAGAATGTGGGACGGTTGGCCCTTTGAAATACAAGTACTACTCATTTTTGC
>NC_068987.1:47446643-47468113 GCF_001194135.2 Octopus bimaculoides | reverse complement strand
AGACTAAGCATAACAGAGAATGTGGGACGGTTGGCCCTTTGAAATACAAGTACTACTCATTTTTGCCAGCTGAGTGGACTGGAGCAACGTGAAATAAAGTGTCTTGCTCAAGGACACAACGCGCTGCCAGGTATCGAACTCACAACCTTACGATCTTGAGTTGACTATCCTAACCACTTAACCACACACTTTCACCCTCTCTCTCTCTCACACACACAGGCTTCCCCACAATTTCATTCTACCAAATGCACTCATAAGACATTAGTAAACCAGGAGCTATTATTGTAGAAGACATTTGTCCAAGGTGCCATGCAGTGGGACCGAACCCGAAACCATGCGGTTGCAAAGCGAACTTATCAACCACATAGCCATGTCTTCATTATGTAGGAGCATCATTTCATTATTTTAAAGTTATTTATACAGAAATTATAGCCATCACTGATTTTTTGCTATGCTTCGTATCAAGATGTCAGATGTAAACAAACAATGAGACTGGAGACAAAAATGGGTAATGAGCATATATGCCATATTTTGGGGGGTTTTGCTCCTTCATCAGCACTCATCTAACCCACTCTTGCCACCGAACACATTGTTTATATAGCTACCACATTCAGTTCTGTTTATGGTATTGGATATACCAATTTACATATTAAACACGTTCTTGGGGCTGGTATGTAGATATTAATGACTTGTAGGCATGTGGTATTTTGTTATGTAACACCACACCAGCCCCAGGAATGTGTTTAATATGTAAATTGGTACATCCAATAACTTAACACCGCTGCATGTGGTGGCTATATAAACAATGTGTTTGGAGGCAAGTGTAGGTTAGATGAGTGCTGATGAAGGAGCAAAACCCCTGAAATATGGCATATACACTCATTACCCAGTTTTATCTCCGATCTCATTGTTTGTTTACATCTGATGTCTTGATACAAAACGTTGTAGCAAAAAATCAGTGCTGGCTATAATTTCTGGAGAAATAACCTTCACAAAATAATGCAAAGAGCACTGCAAACACAGTAGAATGTGGTGTTGACTCATAAAAAACATTTAATATACTTTATAGTATATCATGGTTGCATAACGAAATACTACGTGCCTACAAGTCATTAATCTTCATTTCATTGGTCAACATTCTAGCAGCCCTTCTTCCTCAAACCAGTCTCTTGACCTCAAACAGAAAGAAAGTACATTGAAAAGTCAATTCTGAAACTGGTAGTAAATTTGATTGGGCATTTTCCATTCTGAGTTCAACACCTACTGAAGTTAATATTGCTTTTCACTTTTCTGGGGTCAGTAAAATTAAACAGGAGTTCAAAGCATTAGATTGACAGAGAATGGGACAAAATATTTTGTTTCATTCATTTTAGCTCTTTACTTTATGAGTGCCCAGATAGATGTGGCAAGCTTGTCTGTCTCTAGCAAACAAGCTGGTGTTCCATAAAAAATACTCAGAGGAAAACAACTGTAACCACCTCTGTGTTTCCCTCATGAAGATTCCATGATAAAAACATAGCATCATATATATAGACACAGCTGTGTTGTTAAGAAGTTTGCTTCTCAACTAAGTGGTTTAGGGTTCAGTACCACTGTGGGACTTTGCACAGTTGTCTTCTACAATAGTCCTGATCCAACTAAAGCCTACTGAGTGTATTCAGTAGAGAAAAACTATATGTGTATGTGTCTATATGTGTGTGTATGTGTGTGTGTATTTGTGTGAGTGAATTTCTATTTTCCTTGTTTACATATATCCGTGTTCATTAATTGAAAACAATGGGTTTGTAAATCATGTCCTAGTTTCATGACATATCTTAACATGTTGCACAATCTTTCTAAACAAAAGGATTGTTCATACAGGGCTCATATAGTTTTCCATGTAAACAAGTCCAGGCTGGGAAATTATTCCCTCACTTGGAAACAAGTGGAAGTTGGTGACAGGAAGGTGAACACCCATCCACCTACACACATGACATACCATTAAAGAAAAGACAATGTTTTTCCTGAAGACATGAGGATAGCTTTGGACACATTCTTCTATAACAACACAGTGACTGTCCTACCTTGACTCCAACCAGATATTAGACATAGACACAGAGGAAAAGAGTGGAGGACATTTACAGCCTGGAACAATTTGCATAATTAAATAAGAAAAGGTGTTATGAGACATAACTGTGAGCAACTAGTGCCATGAATTTGGACAGCAAAGATGATTAAGAGTATATTTATTACCATAGAAGAAAAGTTACTGATTTAATGAAATTATCTTCACTTTGAGTATTTTTTTTAAAAGTGTGTCAGTTCTATAGAATTCTAGATTCTTAAGATTATTTCCTCATCTGGTGCAGAATCAATTGCTGCTTAGTTTACCATCACTCAAATCAGTGGTAATCTCTATAAAATAAATATTATTTAACTATCACCAAATCTATACTTTTAGTAAATTGCCACTGAATCTAAACGTTTATAAGTAAGACTTACCTCTCCATTGACTGATATCAGTTGGTCACCACGTTTAAGGCCACCTTCTCTTGCTGCCACACCATCAGGAATAATTCGGGATATGTATATAGGAGAGTTCTGCTCCTTTCCTCCCATCACATTGAAACCAAGACCATCTTCAGTTTTAGGCAGTTCTACAACACGAGGGTGGGCATGTCCCTCACTGGCAGCAAATGCAGCTACAGTTGCCTGCAATTGACCAAAAATAATAAAATAGGAGGAAACCAGTTCAGTACATTCTGACATATCTACATATAAACTCATATAACAATATACACTACATATAAACATATATAAACTCACAAAACATATAAACTCACAAAACTATCCAGATATACCATGCCACCTCCATAGAACTATACTTGTGTGCATACAAATATGCATGCACACACACATACACATACACTCTTAGAACCTCTCAAGCATAGACATTTCCACTATATAGCAGTCACCTCTATACACACACAAAGCCTCACAATAAACTACATACATGCAGGTGTGGCTAAGTGCTTAAAAAGTTTTCTTCCAACCACATGGCTTTGGGTTCAGTCCTACATTGTGGCACCTTGGGCAAGTGTCTTCTACTATAGCCCTGGGCCAAGCCAAGTCATATGAATGGATCTGATCAATGGAAATTAAAAACCTAAAGTGTGTGTGTGTGTATTTATGAATATATGCATGTCTGAGTGAGTGTGTTACTATCTCTCTCTGTCCTTCATTTTCAATCTCCCATGAAAACATGTCAGGTCTCGGGGAAATATTACTTTGCTTTGAAACATATGAGGGTTAATGACAAGAAAGGCCTCCAGTCATAGAAAATCTACCTGAATAAATTCTGTCTGACCCATGTTCACTAATAAGTGAATGTTAAAACAATGACGATGACACACATGCATGCACAGCTACTCTGCCACCCAACAATAGTCAACACCTACCTAAGAAACAATTGAAATAAAACTTTTACACCAACCTTTGCTGTAGCATTGGCACGGGCTTCACGAGTGCCAGAGATATCGACTGTTTCATACACATGTTCGTACACTTCTCGCACAGTCTGTAGGAAGTCACTCTGTAATACCTTCTGTAGGGCAGACATATTAGGTGTAGCAATTTCACCCTCTGAAAAATAACAAACATAGGCTAAGTGTTCATACACACACACACACACACACACACATTTAGGTTCAGTCCCACTATGTGGCACCTTGGGTAAGTGTCTTCTACTATAGCCCCTGTGTTAAACAAAGCCTTGTGAGTGGATTTGGTAGATAGAAACTGAAAGAAGTCTGTTGTATACATACACACACACAAGTGTGTGAATGTGTATGTCTTTGTATTTGTTCCTCCTTACTGCTTGACAAACAGTGTTTGGTTTGTTTACATTCCCTGTAACTTAACAGTTCAATGAAAAGAGACTAATAGAATAAATACCAGGCTAAAGCAATAAGTACTAGGATCATTTTGTTCGACTGAACCCTCCAGTGTGGTGTCCTAGCATTGCCACTGTCTAATGATGGAACCAAG
Organism: Octopus bimaculoides; assembly: GCF_001194135.2. Taxonomy (NCBI): domain Eukaryota; kingdom Metazoa; phylum Mollusca; class Cephalopoda; order Octopoda; family Octopodidae; genus Octopus; species Octopus bimaculoides. The sequence continues at coordinate 47,464,087 of NC_068987.1, read as the reverse complement.
TAAAAGAAAGATATTTCATAGGGTACATGCAGAACAGTGAGAATCCAAACAACACCATATCTATTTATTCTTAAAAGGGACTTACAAGCTATACGATTTATGAAAAGTTATTTTTTATTGTAGGATCAACTGTTTATTCAGCTGAATTCCCTTTTTAATACCTAATATTCAACTATGAAGTGAGAGTGAAATTGAGATAATGTTGTTCAAGATAAAAAAATCCAGAAAGGTTCAAAGAGATATTTTACACACTTAAATGATTGTTAAAGATAGAAAAAAAATTTTCATAAATAAATGACCTTTTTTGTAAATTGGAAGTACTAAAATTTTCTTTTAAATGAGTTTAATTTTTAAATTTTTGTTCACTCAATGTTAAAGATTACCTCCACATTTAATAACACTGTAACAAATTTGTGTTTTGTCTTTGGCCAGTAACTGCTATTTCCTATTTGTTTCTTTCAAAGGAAATGACTACCGTTCCCATCAGACTTCGCTTTTGTGACCTGGACATCAATGTTTTGAAACTGACCTATTTTCCATTACATTTCAGACAGATTCAGCACCAAGATGCTGAAGCAGAATTTTCTTAAACTTTCTAAAAGTTTCAAGAATTTCTAGAACATTCTGGCAACATAGATAGCAGTATATACACAGGAATCATAAGCTCAACAGTTCAGTTTACTTCTAGCTGTCCAAGTGGAAACAAGTTTGAGGAAAGCAAAGTTTGAAGGAAATATTAACCGTTTGTCATACTTTCTAAGGGCAAGCAAACAGGAAATAACAGCTGCTACCCATGGACAAAAATAGCATTACACAGTGTAATTGTTTCTAATTTAGGCACAAGACCAGCAATTTTTGAGGGGATGGGTCTAGTTGATTACATCAATTATTTTTAACTGGTATTTTATTTTGTCAACACAAGAGAGAAGAGAGGCAAAGTTGACTTCAACAGGATTTCAATACAGAACATAAAGAGCTGGAACAAATACCACAAAATATTTTGTCTGATGCTCTAGGGATTCTAGCAATCCATTGCTCAACATTCAAATTAATAACAGTTACAGCCTACCACCAAAACAATGGTTTAGTCAGGATTAAACTCATGACTTTGGCTTAAACCCACAATAACTATTGTCTTCTCATCAAGTAACATTTAATAAGATGTCAATGAAAACTCTCTGATAATAAATGTAATAGTAAGTGTTGACTGTAACTGAACCCAACTTTTGTGCTTTTAAACTCTGCATTACTATTCTTCAGTTGAAATACACTGCCTTTGTTTCAGGTAATGACCTGAAACAAAGGTAGTGTATTATTTAAAGTAATCTTCCACCTTTTACTAGTTTCGGTCATTTGGCTGTAGTCATACTAGGGCACTATCTTGAAGGGTTATATCAAACAAATTGACCTAAGTACTTGTTTTTTATATCTTAAATCTGGTACTTATTTTAATGGTCCATTTTGCTGAACTGCTAAGTTATAGGGACAAAAAGCAAACCAACATTGATTGTCAAGCAAGAAGGTGGGGAAGTAACACAGATATACACACACACATATATATATATACATACATTTGTAAATCATGTATATATATATATATATATATACATATATATATATAAGAATTTAAGGATTGGAGAAAATGCATGTTATAATTGCATACTTTATTCCTACATATGTTTCAAAGGATTACAACCTGTGTGATCCATAGGGATCTTTGATATTAAAATTGTAACCTTCTCATCAGGGAAAGCATGGGAATCATCTTAAACGTAAGACATTATGACCGATTATGAAAACAATAGATGGATAAGGTTATGACTTTAAATTTAGAGCATTTTAGCACTTTTGTTACCATATTTCTATTAAAATACACTGCTTGTGTTTCAATCAATTTTGAAAATAATGAATTTAATAAAATAACTTTGGCATTATTAAGCTGTTGTTTGAAATATAAATATGAAATTTTAATGGAAAGTTTGGATTTAGCCCTTCAGCATTCAGACTACTCCGTCAAATGTAATGCTTATTTATTAACATTGTTTTGAATTAATCCAGCATTATTTATTAGCCTCAAGATTTCAATGATGTGATTGCTATTTTTAGAATGACATTGTAGGGTAGGTGGAGAGGCTCGATCTGGTTGTCTGGAACATAAAACCGGTAGAATATTTGGTCCAGATATGGCTGGTTTAAATGCTAAAGAGTTAAATCACTTAAATTTGTATCACAGAACCAGGGTTTAATCCAAGTACAAAAGAAACAAGAACTCACTCATTTGAAGAATTTCCAATAATTCAATTGCCCGGTTAACATCTGAAATAGAAAACAAACAAAACTATTAAATCTGAAGGAAATAATGAATGATGCAAACTATTAAGGAAGTAGAGTTAAATATGTTGTTTACGGTGAAAGTATTTCTTGAAGTGGGGCACAAACTTACAAGCTACTGGTAGGCAGGTAGAAATGTAGAACAGAAGAGAAATTATTGTTTTGGATATAGGCAAAGGTCAAAAACATGGAGACAAGGATAATTCAATTAACTTGAAACCAGTACTTGACTGATATTTTATTTTATTGACTCTAGAAGAATGAAACGGTGACTTCAGCTGGAATAATGATGATGATAATAATAATTGTTCCACATTTTGACACAAGTACAGCAATTTTGGTAGAAGAGGGTTAGTCATTCAACTGATATTCCTTTATTTACCACAAAAGGGTGAAGGGCAAAGTTGAATGTAGAATTTGAACATAGAATGAAAAGAATAGAAGAAATGCTGCCAAGCATTTTGTCAAATGCACTAAAGATTCTGTCAGTTCACTACTTTTATCTTATTGTCTTTGCCCACTTATTCCTGGGAGGGTTGTGGGAGCAGAGTCCTCAAGTACACCTTCTATCAGGTCCTGTCAGAAGCAACCAACTCCAATTGATCTAGCTGGATCCCCAAGTGAGCTCATGGATGTCATCCAACAATCTTGCTTGTGGTCTACGTCAGAATTTCCTGGCAGTCAGTTTTGCCCATAAAAACCTATTCAGTGATTCTTTCTATGACAATCTTACCATATGTCTGTAGTATTGGTGTTGTGATCTCTCAATTCAGAGAAGTAGCAGCTCTGCCTGGAGTGCTTCCCTGATCTCTCAGCTATGCACTTTATCAAGTAATGTTACTCCAAAGACATTTTGGAAAGACCCCCATCTCAGCTGCTTGCATTTGCAACTGTACTGGGTGTGGTGACTATATTGTTGCCTAAGTTACGCAAAAATGAAAATACCACTGACATCTCATTTTAACAGATGTATTGACCAAAATTACATAAAATATCTTGAAATACTAAAGAGTAAATTTATTCAATAAAATAGCCATTGGCATCAACCATGGCCTCCAGACGACTTTGGAGTCTCCTGCAACTCTTCTGAATGGTCCCTTTGTTTAAGTTGGTGAATGCTGCCATAATCTTTGCCTTCAGTTCATCTTTGGTGTTACGAGAAGTTTTGTTGGTCTCTCACTCAACTGCATCCCACACATAATAATCAAGGGAATTAGAGTCTGGGGAGTTAGGTGGCCAGATGCTAGGGGTAATGTGGTTGCAGAAATTGTCTGACAACCATGACTGGGTTCTCCTGCTTGTGTAGTATGGTACAGAGTCTTGTTGCCAGATATAGGGTCTTCCAGCAGCCACCCTCTTGTGGCCCAGGGCAGCACTACCTCCTCCAGGCACTTGATGTAGGCCTCCATGTTGAGTCTGAGGCTGTGTAGGAAGATGAATGGAGGCATAACGTCACAATCACTACACTACAAACACCACGATGTTGACTGGATGTTTGATTTTTATCATTCTCGGTACATGTTTTGGGGATATGGCAAGCCAAAAGTTGTTCTGAGTGTTCACCATCTGTTCATATTAGAGCTTCCAGTACAGCATGTTGTTTCCAAATTTCTGGCAGAGTGAACTACATCACGATACTGTTTTTTTACAGATGGTGCCCAACTGACCCTACTATACTGTGTAGTTGACAAAATCAAAAACAAACAATGCACATGCGCGAGATTAAAAATATACCACTGCATCTTGTTTTCATGATTCATGACCACAGGCAAGGGTAGGTACAAACACCAAACTGAAGGGAGTAAGTTTGATTTTTATACCTTCCTCCTCTCTCCTAATGACTGAACAGTAAAGCTGGTGCATTACTGCAGCAGCTTATGCCTTCCATCACTCATGAAAATGGCCCCGAGATACTTGAACTTCTCCATCTACTTCAGTGGAATTCCACTCACGTGTAGAGTGCATTGAACAGGCCTCCTTGAGAGGACGAGTGTCTCAGTCTTTGCAGCACTAATTTTTAGTCCTACTAAGCAGCATTCGGTAGCAAACCTATCAAATGCATGTCAGAGTTCACCTTCCAACAAGTTGAGTAGTACAATATTGTCTGCAAATTCCAACTGACTGATCTTACAACTGCTGGTCTTGAAACCATTTCCAGCCTGGGTGCACATGTCGATCCTGTCCATAAAGATTATGAACAGGAGAGGTGACAGTATGCATTCTTGGTGGAGTCCGACACCCACATTGAATAGTTTCGACTTAGCACCATTTATCTGAACACAAATACTAGGGAAGCATAGGAGGGACACACAAAGTTTATGTACTTCAAGACCCCAAAGAGTGTCTAGAAGGGAGCAAATCTTGACAGTTGGTAACTGGAATGTCAAAACCTTTACAGATAAGAGGCAGGGAACTGTTGCAGGAGGTCAGATGTTACCAGCTACATATAGTTGGGGGTTTCCTCAGCAAAGTTCTGTGGTCCTGGTATTGTAGATTTCGATGGAGGATGGAAACTCCACTATTCAGCTATGGTGTCAGGAATGACTACACAGGTTGGAGTGAGGATACTCACAAGTCCCTGGCTGTCAGAATGTATTATGGACTGCATCATATTGAGAAGAGGGATTTGCTTCTGGAAGTTTAGGCTGACAGATAGGCCTCTGTGGGTACAAGTTTATGCAGCAAACAGAGAGTCCGAATGCAGATTCTTCTTTGATGAAGTCACTGCAGCGTTAGATGCAGTTAAGATTGAGCCATATAACCTAATGAGAGACTTGAATGCACATGTTAATACCAATGACCTGACATGGAAAGGAGTAACTGGAAGGAATGGTGATCCCTACCTAAATACAAATGGAGAGGCCTTATCAAATTTGTTCTAGTAAGAGGCTCTCTATATGAACATCTTCTTCCAGCACAAAGACATCCATAAATACGCATGGTATAAAGGAAATTATGGACAGAGATCAGTAAATGATTTTATCATCTTTGATCTCTCTGGTTCTGTGCTGGATGATCATGTTAAGAGAGAAGCTGAGCTGCCAACTGATCACTATCTAGTTGTCTGCAACCTGAGATAGTCCCAAACCAGGAAGACCCACAAAACTGGTTTGATCAACAGGATAAAGTGGGAAGCACTGGTTGATAAAGAAGTCAGGACCAGGTATGCAGATACAATTGCATCCAAATTCAGATAACTCTTTGAAGAAACTAAGGATGTTGAAAGGGAGTAGAGACCGTTCAGTTTGGCAGTTTCTGCTTCAACAGTTGAAAACTGCTGGGAAAAGCAAATCAGTACGGTGCTGGGTGGCAGGAGGACCCCTTGATTCACTCAAGAGGTTGAAGATGCCATCTGAGCAAAGAAGGGGGCTTACAAAGCTTGGTTTGGAAATAAGTTCTCTTTGCGCTTGCAATACAAGCAGACATGAAAAGTTGCAGCACAGATGGTAAAGGGATCCAAGGTTAAGACATGGAAGGACTTTGGGCTGGAATTTGGTCAGTCAAATATTATTCCAAAGACATGCCTACACTTAATGTAATTCTAAGGCAGAATCAGCATGCGAGAAACATGCCAGTACCTCTTGGAATTACAGGTACAATCCAATCAACAGGTTTCTATATGGTTTCCATCTACATGACTCACAAAGTATAGAATTATTGTTCCAAATTAGACTGATTAAAAGAGGTAATCAATGAAAAATGTCCAGAATTGGCCAATTGGAAAGATGTCATCTTCCTTCAGGACAATTCTAAATCTCTTGTATCTGTGCAAACCCAGCAAAAATTGGTACAGCTTAGATGGGATGTCCTACCACATCCATTGAACTCACCTGACCATGTACCTTTGGATTACCATCTACTTTGATCCCTAAAGAATTCTCTTAATGAGAAGAACTTTAATTCTTTGGAAGACTAAAGCTACTTAGATCAGTTCATGACCCAGAAAGATGCCAAGTTCAGGGATGATGGGATCATGAAGCTGCCTCAAAGATAGCAAAAGGTGGTGGAACAAAATGAGACATGTGGTTGAATAAAAGTATATACAAATATCTAAACATTAATTTTGAATTTTACTTAAAAAATAGTACAAACTTTTGTTCCAATCCAATATATAAATATCATCATTTAGCATCTGCTTTCCACGCTGGCATGGGTTAGATGGTTTTGACTGGAACTGGCAAACTGGAGAACTGCACCAAGATCCAGTCTGATTTTGGCTTGGTTTCTGTGGCTGGATGCCCTTCCTAATGCCAACCACTCTGAGAGTGTAGTGGGTGCTTTTTAGATGTCACCAGCATGAATGCTGTTACATGTCACTGGCACCAACCACAACTACAATTTCACTCAGCTTAATGAGTCTTCTCAAGCACAGCAAACTGCCAAAGGTCATGATCACTTGAGCCCCATAGTTGAAGATCATGCTTCACCACCTCGTCCCATATCTTCCTCTTCCACAGCTGTCCTCATCCATACACATCACACGGCCATACCAATGCAGTTGTCTCTCTTGCACACTACATCTGATGCCTCTTATGCCCAATTTTTCTCTCAAAACACAGTCATACATGCACACTGACATTGCACATCTAGATTAATTTTTTTCAAGCCTTCATGTCCTCTTCAGTCACAGCCTATGTTTAACTGCTGTGTAGCATGGCTGTTCACATACAGGCATCTGTTCTTCACTCTGAGAGAGAGGCCTTTTGTTACCAACAAAGGTAGAAGCTCTCTGAACTTTGCCCAGCCTACTCTTATTCTAGTAGCTACACTCTCAGAGCACCCACTTCAATAACGAAAGCTATCAACTACTGCTAGGTGTCCCCCACTGGAACTTGATGGAGTCTATTTTCTGTATATTTCTAGTGTTTATTGTACCTGTGCATTAGCCACACAGTGAGACTATTTTCCCTGTTAACCTTCCTCTGATACTGCTGCACTTATGTGTCCATAGCTTGCACCAGGTACACTTTATGGAGTTTCTACCTATGCCTTTTCTACATATCAAGCAGGGCCGTCAACCAGAAGGGATTTGTGAGTTGTCTGCTTCCCTACGTACTAAGACTTTGGTTTTTGCTAAATTAACTCTAAGGCCCTTTGATTCCAAACCTTGCTTCCACTCATAAAATTTTCTCTCCAGTTCTGTAGTGATTTAACTATAAGAATAAGGTCATCAGCATAGAAGATCTCCCAGAGGTAGCCCAACTTAAATCCATGTTATTGCCTAGAAGTCTATGATGAACAAGAGAGGGCTGAGGACTGATGCATATGCCAGTACCACCTGACTGGCACCTGTGCTGATGGAACATAAAAAGCATCATTTGAGCATGGCCAATGCCAGTGACACCTGACTGCCTCCTGTGCTGGTGGTATGTAAAAAGCACTATTCAAGCATGGTCGATGCCAGTGCTACCTGACTGGCCCCCATGCTGGTGGCACATACAAAGCACCCACTACACTCCCAGAGTGGTTGGTGTTAGGAAGGGCATCCAGCTGTAGAAATTTTGCCAGATCAGACTGGGGCCTGGTGCAGCCTCCGGGCTTGCCAGTCCTCAGTCAAACCATCTAACCCATGCTAGCATGGAAAGCGAACATTAAAAGATGATGATAATGATAATAATATATGTGATGGACTCTCCTGTCTAAGATGACATATGAGTGTTCAGCTTTGTGCTGAACAACCTGCACAAATGATTTGTTTATAGTTATCAAATGTTTGTGCCACACATTAACTCAGTCTCTCCATCAAATAGACATTATCTGAACAGGTGTACTGTGTGCCACACATCTGGTGTTGGAGTGATCACAGAGCAATGTGAGACGAAGTGTTTTGCTCAAGAACACAATGCACCACCTGGTCTAGGAATTGAAATCATGATCTTGCAATTGTGAATACAACACCCTAACCCATGTGCCCTCTATGATTTACCACATGTCCATAAACAATATATTGATCACAGTGTGAAAAGAACAAAGAAATATACTTCAATATTATCAATCATGATTAAGAAGTTTTAAAAGTAGTATCCTGCTGAAAGAAAAGACTTCATTAATATTAAATAATGAGAATATTCCATGTTGTTTGGTGTTTGTTGGGATGGCAGAAAGTGATTCTTTCCATGGATGTTACATTCAGGCAACTGTTAGTATGGGAAACACACAAAGGGGTGCTGAAAAATTTCTGGCTTTAAGGGTATCATGAAAGGCCTGGTTGGAGGCCCAAGCATCCAAGTTCTTTTACAGGGCTTAGAAAGCCTAAAGGACTGCTGCAATTAGTGTATGAATCTGAGAGGGGAAAATGTTGGATAAAATCATTATTAACTGATTCTCCTGTATTTTCTTTTACCCAAAGCAAGGAACTTTTCAGTACTCCCTTGTATGTGAACTCCTGATGTTTGTTATTTTATGAACATTGAACTGATTTGACAGAACTTATGTAATTGCTTCTTGGCAATCTTGAAGCATAAATCATTAGTCATGGTTAACTCAACCAAATTCACCTCATTTTTTTTGTTTGTTTTAGAAGTATAAAATAACATGAATCAAATATTTCTTTAGGGATAAACTGTTGGCAAGCATGTAAATAAACACCATCATCATCATATGTCCTCTTTCCATGCTAACATAGATTGTGATGGCCAGTCTTAACCTAAGTCGCTTCTTATTAGGAACTAGCTGGCCCAGTGCCGTCAAAAATGATGGCTAATTGTAGTATTTTATATGTAAATATGGATGGTAAATCAAATTAATACACTTGTCAATATTCACACACATTTACATACTTCCCTTGTACACATACACACATATACTCACACAGAATTGAAACACTGTTTGATTTTTCTTTTCGGTGTTGAATGTTCACCACCCCACCAGTTTGCCATCACTCCTTCCTTTCTCATTCATATGTTGTGACAGAGAAAAACACAAGAGTATTATTATAGTAGATTACTGCTTTTCTAGACAAGGTGAAGGACAACATTCATTCATACTTCCATTTTTGCTATGGTTTCTATGACTAGATGCTCTTAAACAGGGCATTTGTATCATAAAACCAGGGACAGCTTGGTATCAACAGAGTTAAACAAACATGCACACAATCTTCTGCAGTTTCCATCTACCAAATTCCACTTACAAGGTGGTATTGGTTAACCTGAAGATCTATGATAAATGTCACTACTTGCCCAAGGACCCATGCAATGAGATAAAACTCAAAACTACACAATTACAATTTCTCAACTATACAACTATACCTGTATCTATTGTGAAATCCAGTGGTGTAGAGATTCAACAATAGATTGGTGGAATCTATAATAGTGTAGTAGACAGAATGATGTAATGAAAAGGTACTATAAGTGTACCTAAGGACCTTGCTAAGGTCTAGTCTCATGGGTTAAGTAGATGGGAAATAAATTTCTTTCTAGATCCTGTTCTGCCCCTGTGGTCCACTCTGGCACCTTGTCACCATCTTTTATCTTTCTTTCCAGCTCCACCCTGATTATTTCCACTCACTGTTGTATAATACACGCAGCATTTTATCTTCTCTACAGCAAGAAATCTGTTCTGAATCCTTCCCCCATATTTTAACCTTCCATCAAGCATAAAGCTGCCTTCCTTTCTACTGTTTCTCCACTCAGTTAAGAGGGATTTTAATCTTATAAGCTATATGATAACCTCATAAGTGCACTCTGCAAAGTGGTTGATGTTAGGAAGGGCGTCTAGCAGCAGAAATCATACCAAAATAATCACTGGGGCAAAATGCAGTCCTTTCAACTTGTCAGATCCTGTTAAACCATTCAATCCATGCCAGCATGGAAGACAGACATTAAAAGATGATGCCAATCTACTGCAGGTATTAAATAATCATCCAGCTAATGTATGTAACCTAGCATTTCACTTATTTACATTTGGTGTCTTATATACATATTAGCTAACTACATCAAAAAGTAATGACACCTCATTGTATTAGCAATCACTTTAATTGATATCAGTCATTTCTAACATCTCACATGTGATGGAAATGGTTAGCAAACACTTTCTTCAACACATTTACTCTTTCTCTCTTCAGTAATTATCAATACTAGCGAGACCTGTGAATATTCCATGGGATTAATGGTAAACTTATCAGGTTATTTCTGAAAACTTTATAAATAATAAAAAAAAAAAACCTAAAAGTGTAGCCTGTATTGTGTTTATATCAAAAGATAGCTGCTCATCTGCTAATCATTGAAAAGTGAAGGAAATTGGAATACAACGATTACTTAATGCACATTATATACTTTATGCACAATTTTAGACTTAATTTCGAGCACTTTCCCACTTTCTCTTTTACTTGCCTTAACCTTTTTTTCTCTCTCCTTTTTCTTTCGCACTCCATCTTTCTCTTCAGCTAATTATGTGAAAGCGTTGCAGACAGGTAAAGTAATGGAGGAAAAAAACTTAGTTTAAAAAAAGAAAAAAATTACACACTGCCAATCATGGCCTTCGTTAGGATGTTAGTATGTTACTAGCAGAAGAGTCTTCTTTTGTTAAGATTTAACCAATGACCTCCTTCAGTGTTTTCTAATACTGAAGAATACAGCCACCAGAATGTTCATCCAACTTCTGCCAATATGGAACAAAATGAACACAAAACTAATAATTATAATGCTGATGATGGCATATGTCATCATCATCATTTAGCATCCGTTGTCCATGCTGGCATGGGTTAAACGGTTTGACCAGGACTGGTAAGCTGAGGGGCTGCACCAAACTCCAGTCTGAAATGGCATAGTTTCTATGGCTAGATGCCATTCCTAATGCCGGCCACTCTGAGAGTGTAATGAGTGCCAGTTGTGTGACACCAGTATCTGCCACAACTACGATGTCACTTGGCTCTATGGGTCTTCTCAAGCATAGCATATTGCCAAAGGTCTTGGTCATTTGTGATTGCCTCCATGAGGTGCAGCGTTTGAAAGGTGCTTTTTATGTGCTAGTTACACAACACTAGCATCAGCCACATTGCCTCCGTGAGACCCAACGCTAGAAAGGTACTTTTTACATGCCAGTTACGTGACAGCAACAATGGCCACAACTATGATTTCACTTAGCCTGACAGGTCTTCTCAAGCATAGCATATCACCAAAGATCTGTCACTAGTCAATGCCTCCGTGAGGCCCAACATTTGAAGATCATGCTTTACCACCTCATTCCATATCTTCCTGGGTCTCCCTCTTCCACAGCTTGAGATCAGCACTTCACACAGCTGTCCACATCCATACATATCACATGACCATACCAATGCAGTCGTCTTACTTGCACACATCTGAAGCCTCTTATGCCCAACTCTTCTCTCAAGATGTTTACACTTTATTGTACATGCACATCCAGTGTGGAGCACACTAGATTCATCTATTTCAAGCCTACGCATGTCCTTGGCAGATACAGCGCATGTTTTACCGTCATGTAGCATGGCTGTTACACACAGACATCATACAATCTGCCTTTCATTCTGAGGGAAAGGCCCTTTGTTACCAACAAATGTAGACGCTCTCTGAACTTTGCCCAGCTTATTCTTATTCTAGCAGCTATGCTGTTGGAGCATCCACCCTCACTACTGACTTAGTCACCTAGGTAATGAAAGCTATCAACTACTTCTAGTTTTCCTCTCTGGCATTTGATAGAGTCTATTTTCTGTACATTTTTAGTGTTAAATGTACCTGTGCACCTTCCAATTAAGAGAATTGTAATGTGATGATGTTTGCTTGAAAAGAGTAGCATTTGTATTTTTTTGCTGTTGTAAGAGACAAGATTGTAAGAGACATATCCCCATTGGACAATGCTTTTAAAGTCACTCCTCATAGAGTTAGCTTATGTTCTAATACTAGTGGTGGTGTTCGTGTTTATGTGCGTATACCTGTATATAGATGTGAATAAGAGTGCTTCCAAACATGATGTGGGTGTGTGTACACAGATGAACATGAAGAAAAGGGAAAACATAGACTGAAGTGGGGTCACAGCTTGAAGAGGGGGAGGAAAAACCCAACAATATCTACAGCATTGCTCACCTAAAAGAATTATCAGGGTTCACTCATTAAAGTAAGTAGGTCAGTCAGAAGTATTTATAAGCTTTAAAAGAACTTATGAACAATATCTTTTTTTTTTTTTAATGCTGGGACAAAAAGACGTGTCAATTTCATAGTATATTCCCACTTGTCTCAGGTTTCCAATATCTCTTGTATAAAAGTACATTTGAACAACTGATCCTTCCACAAATTTTTTCCAATACAGCACAACTATCTCCTGCATCATCCATCAGCTGAAGTCTTTAATACCCAATCACCCTCTTAACTTACCTGTTGTCTGCCTTTCATGCAGGTGCCTCTAATGGATTATAACCCAACCCATTTCCCTCCGGCTTTTGCCAGTCTTTCACATTTAACTCTTTTGAAACCATATTACTAATGAAATACACAAACTTTATTTAATTTAATTTTGAAAATAATGAAGAATTTAGTAATAACTTTGCCATTAATAAGATGGTGTTTGGAAAATAAGCTAACATGAATTTTTGATGGAAGGCTTTAAGGTGGATTGGTATTAAAAGGGTAATACCCATATATTACTATCACACAACAGTAGAAGTATCTCTTTATCATACCTTCACAAGCTATTCCTTTTTTTATTTTGTCAGTAGCTACAGACACCTAACAATTCAATCTGCTGCTGTATACTAATACATTGAAAGGTAGATAGTAGTTCAAGTAGACAAATAAAAACAATATATATTTAAATGGTAATAGCATACAATAATATGTAATTTAACATAATACAATAACAACACAACAGTAACATGACCATATAAAACAACTATAAAAATGCATGCATGTATGCCAGCATATAATGCAGATGTTAGATGATGATATAGGATCAATGCTGAATTATATACATAGAATTACATTTTTCTGGACTCTCTTGCCACCCTATGGCTGTCTGCAGGGCCAATGCTGAAGACTTCCAGCAGCATCCTCTATTTGTACTCCTTTGGTACAGAAGAAAGTGTGACGGAGTTAGTGCTGGTATTTTGGCTTGATGAACAACCTGTAAAGTGAATATTATTATAGTGGGCATGGTTTGTGCAGAGCCAGTCCCACTTCTCATCCCTGAAACTTGTATTGGTCTGATGCAACAAATGCCACAAACCTGATAGATATCAGGATGCAGAATTTGTATGAAGTTTACTATCTGTTAGATGAGGAGATAAAGAACTGAAGGGCTTCATCTGCCACAGGTCTGTTGGGGTATCTGTCAGAAAACTTCTAGAAATTATATATATATAGCTTTATACACAATTCTGAATGATATATCTTTGGAAGCATACTTTTACCACTATGGGTAATATCAGGAAATATAGCATAAATATAATAATTGAAATTTAACTTATATCAAATTTCTTAGGCGATTATACAAAATAATTAAATGAATACTAATTTTCAAAAGAAAAATATTTGTTACCTGAAAATAAAATGAAATAAAACAAACTATTCATTTGTATATTTAAAATAAATATATATTTTTCTACATTTTATCAACATAATCACAATCTACTCCAGCAAAAACTTATCTCTGTAAAATTTGAACACCTCCCATAAATACTCTGTTCTTAATTTCCTCTCCACCTCTTCAGTTTCTATGATTATTTCTCTCTTACTGTGTGTGTGTAGAGTATCCCTTTACTTATGGCTTTTCACCAAGCATAGTATGTGCACTCATCCTCCACCACTTACATTAATTCTCTTTTACTCTTTATACAAAGTAAAGCAAGACTGATGAAATAAACCAACCACCCAACATATTGGCTATTATATAGAAAAATATATTTATATACACATACAGAACATTACAGCTTTTCATTTGTTTTAGGAGGCCTTTAATGAGAGCTGAAGAAAAAATAAAATTAAAAGTGTATGTTTACCCAGTAAAGTGAGGACAGGCAGACTAGTGGATAACAATAAGTAATTAAATGATAATCACTAGAATTCAGAGAGACTCAATTTGATACAAACATTAGAAATAAGAAAGGAAAAATGTGGAAATTTCTGGTTGTGAAAAGAAGGTAAAGGTATGTTTCTAACCTGATGTGTTAAATATATCAGGCTGGAAACATTAACCTTATTCTGTGGCTCGTTCCTGATTACAATGGCCAAATATGAGTGAGTTTATTTTGGTTTTGACATGAGATATATCTATGTACCATCAAAAGTTTCCTCACCATAATCATTTAACGTCCATCTTCCATGTTGACATAGATAATTTGACAGAATGTCTGCTTTAGCAATGTTTCTATGGCTGGATAACTTTTCTTAAAAACCAATCCTTTTCATAGTGTAGTGGGTGCTTTTTATATGACACTGGCAGTAGTGATGCCACTAAGTAACTCACATGACAAAGAAAACCCCTCAACTGAGTAGGGTCCAGGTAGATTTACACTAGGAATTGAGACACTAAAGTGTGATAGAGGTCTTGCTATAGAGAAGATATATAGCTATCTCACAATATATAAGGGTAGTAGGAGTAGCTAGAAAGATGAGAATGATGTGTTTATGTAAATCACAAGACCAAGATTCACAATTATGTGTGCTGTGCAGTTAGAGACAATATCAACACAAATCTCCCTCATAAAAGGTATAATCAAGTTATAAATCACAAATTAACTTATAACCTAATCAATACACCAAACAGGATCAGTCACAAGCATGTTAGCCCACAATGACATAAAACATTGCTAGGTATAGTCATGTTGTCCATAGTGTGATCAAACACAGTCAGCTGTAATTTTTGTCTATCATTATTATTTATATCATTAGGGCAGCAAGCTGGCAGAATTGATAGCACGCTGGGTAAAATACTTAGCAGCATTCCATCTGTCCTTACGTTCTGAGTTCAAATTTTGCTGAGGTTGACTTTGCCTTTCATTCTTTTGGGGGTCAATGAATTAAGTACCATTTATGCACTGAGGTTGATGTAATTGACTTAATCCCCCCACCAAAATTTTAGACCTTGTGCCTATAGGAGAAAGGATTACAATTATTATTAGGACAGAAAGCTGGCAGAATCGTTAGCATGGTATGCAAAATGCCTAGTGACATTTTGTTCTTGTTTACATTCTGAATTCAATTTCCACCAAGGTCAACTTTGCCTTTTATCCTTTCGAGGTCAATAAAGTAAGAACCAGTAAAATACTAGGGTCGATATGATCGACTAATACCCTCCACCAAAGTTTCAGGTCTTATGCCTTTAGAAAGGATTGGAAATTGTTTAAATATTCTTGCAGGAGATAAATGCATCATGGCTGTGTGGTAAGTAGCTTGCTTATGAACCACATGGTTCCAGGTTCAGTCCCACTGTGTGGCACCTTGGGCAAGTGTCTTCTACTATAGCCTTGGGCCAACCAAAGCCTTGTGAGTGGATTTGGTAGACGGAAAATTAAAAAAAAAACCATCGTATATATGTATATATATGTATGTGTGTGTATATGTTTGTGTGTCTGTGTTTGTCCCCCCAACATTGCTTGACAACCAATGCTGGTGTGTTTACATCTCTGTAACTTAGTAGTTCAGCAAAAGTGACCAATAGAATAAGTCCTGGGGTCGATTTGCTCGACTAAAGGTGGTGCTCCAGCATGGTCACAGTCTGAAGCAAGTAAAAGAGTAAAAGAAATACACACACACACACACCAGGTGTAGTCAAAAAGTATCCGACATTGATTCTTTTTTGCACAAAATAATAATGCGTGAGCAAAATCTGCATGGGTATTAGGAGGCCAGAGCATATGCAAAAATATTTGTCTGTAGGTTGTGCCATTTGCCTGCAGTGACACATTGAGTACAGACGTGAAGAGTGTGCTGTGTGACTTTTCCTTTTAAGTCAAGATGACAGAGCACATTGGGCAAAAATACTGTATCAAATTCTGCCAAAAACTTGGTGATATGCAAGCCCAGACTATCGAGAAGATTCAGAAGGCCTTCGGAGATGATTGCTATGGGAAAAACACAAATAAAGGAGTTGTACAACTGATTCAAAGACAGCTGCACCTCAGTGGACAGTGAGCCACATTGTGGCAGACCATCAACTAGCAGAAACGATGAAATGATTGCAAAGGTTCAAGGAATAGTCTATGAAGACCATCTATGAAAACGACCTGACCTGTGTGGAGCAAAGAACTGGCAACCCACCATGACAACACACCCACTCATTCTGCCCACACCATCTAAGTGTTCCTCCTCAAGCAAAACACACCACTTGTTCGTCAGGCCTCCTACTCCATGTGACTTTTGGTTATTCCCAAAGCTCAAGAAATCACTGAGAGAGAGATTTGTGTCAACAGAGGACATTAAGCAAAATTCAATGGCACAGCTCTACAGCATCCCAAAAAGTAATTTCCAGAAATGCTTCCAGCAGTGGCAGGAATGCTAGCAGAAGTGTGTAGACTCCCAAGGCAAATACTTTGAAGGAAACTAAATCAAAATGGTGAGTTTTTTTAATATTACTTGTTTTTTCACCAAAGGTCAGATACTTTTTGACTATACCTTGTATATATACACATGAACAAAAGTCAAAGAAGATGCACAACACGACACCTTTAAAAAAAAAGTACTTTAATACAAATAACAGCATTGTCGATGGTGAAATTGATTTTCCAACGAAGTGAATTCAGTTGAGAGATGTCTGCTTTGGAACATAAGCTGAGGATAATGACTTATAACAGTAAAATATTCTCATATGTCTTCAGTGGTAAAAATAGAGAATAGAGCAATAGCCATCAACGTCAGAGATCTTCATTAATGAGAGCAAAAGCCACTTTTTCAAAAACACGTTTACAGCCAGTCTCTGAAAAACCGTTTACAAAATGTAATTCTATTAATACTTTGTCCATAAATTCTTCATTGTAGATCTTGTGAGGATTACGTCGTTGCATTTCATCATTGATGCATTGTTTTACATGTGTGCGCTGTAAGGGTAGAAATGGAATATAGGCAGTCACTAGATGACTTTTAATTAGATCACTACCATAAAAACCTCCCTTTTGAGTGAGTGAAGTATGTGCAATACTGAATTCTAAGTCTCGTAATTTGATATCA
>NC_068987.1:47441672-47446582 GCF_001194135.2 Octopus bimaculoides | reverse complement strand
ATAAATATAAATACAGCTTTACGGAAGTCGATGCCATCCACTTCAGCATGGAAATCTAAGTAGACTTGAAGAATGTCAATAATTTTTGGTGGCATTAAATGAAACTCATCAAAAATAAAAACAGCCCTTGGACAGAAATAAACAGCATTTTTAATTTCATGCTTTAACTTTTCAATGTAAATCTGAGACATGGACACATGAGGGAAATGTACTGCTGCATGATAAATATGCACAAAATTACTTTTTATCCCAGAACGGTACAAATTTTTAACTACGATTTCACTTGCATAATTTTTACCTGTCCCAGTCTCTCCATGAAATGACAGTACTAAAGCTTTCCTGGGTGTCTGCTCCAAAAAGTGGGAAATGATATGATTAGCAATTGCTCCCCATGCTAAATGTTGACCATGAAGCATACTTTTAAGGTCAGTTCTTAACTGTTGTGAATTCAAAATAATGTCCTGATCACAGCAGTCCATTATATAACACAATGGGTTGATGCATACACCTTGTTGCAAGAAGAAGTGGAAAATTAAGAAAGAAACAAACCACATTGCTGATTATCTGGTCAAGAGATTTTATGATGAAGGGAGAAACTGAAAATCTCCCAAACTTAAAGTCAAAACAATTAAGACTACTTCCTCAAGACGTCCAAAATGGTATGGTTTTCAAATGATCACAGCAACTGCTTGGCTAGTTCAAAGGAGATATACACCAATTACTCTGAAGTGGAAATAAACAAGCACAAATAATAGTCAGAAATTGGGAGTACAACAAAATTAGAAACTCCATTCTTATAAAATTTAAATCTATTTAACAAAGCCTTACTCCCCTCTCCCACTTGACATGATTTCACTATGGAACACCAGAGAATCCTTACTACAAAAAGATTCTACAAACTAAGTTTTGAAGTTTTACAACAAACAGAAGAGGCAGACTGTGGGTGACTAGTGAGAAAGTATTTAAATTTATTTTAAGACCTGTTCCTCAAAGTAGAGCATGGCAATATTTTGGTGGAATGTGGGACTTCAGAATGGGGTCTAAGTAAAAATTAATAAATCTTGCAATAAACTTTTAATTAAAACTTCCCGTTCACTTTTCTATGTGAGTAGCCATGTACTTCTTCAACAGTAAGAATCCTGTTCTGTTATTTTTTTAAATCCTATTTCCAAGTATAAAGCCATATCCTTCTCAACTGTAGCCCCACTCAGTCAAAGGGGAGCTTAGTCTTGCAAGCTACATGATAGCTGCACTAGTGATGGTACCATAACAAAAGTACCCAGTATGTTGTAAAATGGTTGGCATTAGAAAGGACATCCAGTCCTTCAATCCACTGGATCCTGTCAAAACATCCCATGCATGCCAGAATAGATAAAGGATGTTAAAAGATCATTATCATCACCATTTAACATGTTTTCCATGCTGGCATAGGTTGGATAGTTCAACAGCAGCTGGCAGTACAGAGGACTATAGCAAGTACCACTGTCTGGCATGGTTTCTATGGCTTGATGCCCTTCCTAATACTAACCACTTTACAGAGTGTACTGACAGCTTTTTACAAGATACTGGCACTAGTGAAGTCATCTAGTAACATACAAGACAAGACTCCTCAACTGAGTGTGATATAGTATTGAAGGAGGCGGCTTTATGCAAGCTAATGAGAGGTTAAAGTATGATAGAGGGCAAGGAATAGGTGTTTTGCTGCAGAGGAGATACATAGTTACCCAAGATTAAAATGAGAGAAGGTGGTGAAGAGGTATCAGGTTGTACTCCCTAGTCTTAGGAGGGTGACTATAAGAAAAGTAGTACAAGTGATTGGACAAGATAAGTGGGTAGGTAAGTTTGCAGATGTGCAAAAGGAGATGGATAGAGGTGAATGCAGTGAATGATACAGAAATATAATTTTAGAGAAACTTGCTTTTAGCTTCATTAGAAATAAAAATAAAAGATGATGATATATACTTTGTTCATGGTAAGTGCACTTTGTTTTCTGCAAAATTAAAGTGTGGCATGGGGTAAAAATTTCTGAGAAGTACTTATTTGTATAGTTGTGCTATTTTTTGGCTTATATGAAAAAAAAACGATTATTATTAGGTTGTTCTGAAAATAATGGCTGCTCTAAGTGTTGTGTTTTGAAATGCAATTTTATCATAGTATTTTAATTATATTTTAGGTGAATTTCAACATACTTAATAATTGATGTATGCTCTTTAATAATTTTCTACTTATTTCAGATAGAAAACATTCGTGAAGCATAAGCGCCCTTAATTATGAACATGACAAAAAAGGACCTTCGCTTACTTTTCTTGCATGAGTTCAAGCTTGGGCACAATGCCTCCCAAACTGCTGCCAATATCAACAGAGCACTGGGAGAGAGGTTCACAAGTGATCGCACAGTACAAAAGTGGTTTCAGAAATTCCATATTGGTGACGAGAGCCTTGAAGATGAAGAAGGTAGAGGATGGTCATGCAGTCTTGACAATGAACAATTGAAAGCAATGGTTGAACAAAACCCATGTCAAGTGTTAGAGAAATGTCTCAGGCATTTGGTGTCGGTATTGCAATGGTCTCACGCAATCTGCAGAAGATTGGTAAGGTGAAAAAGCTCAATAAATGGGTAGCACATGAGCTCAATGAAAGTCAAAAAGTTTGGTGTTTTGAAGTGCGCTTGATGCTCTTTCTGCAAAAGACCAATGATCCTTTTCTTGACAGAATAGTCACTTATGATGGATCCTTTATGATGACCGTAAATGATCAGGTCAATGGCTTGATCATGAGTCCCCCAGACATTTCCACAAGTCAAAGTTGCATCACCAAAAGATTATGGTGACTGTCTGGTGGTCTGCAATTGGTGTTGTCCATTACAGCTTTCTGGAGCCAATAAGAGCATTACAGCAGAGGTTTACTGCAATGAACTCGTTGAAATGCATGCTCACTTGCAAAAAATGAGACCTGCATTGGTGAATGGGAGTGGCTCAATTCTGCTCCACAATAATGCAAAGCCACATGTTGCAAGAATGACACTGCAGAAACTCACAGACTTGGGATACGAGACTTTATCACATCCTCCATATTCTCTTGATCTTTCAATCCACTGACTACCAGTTTTTAAATGATAAAACTTTCAGGTCCAAACCAAAGGTGGAATCAGCTTTCAAAGATTTCTTTGCATCAAAGCTAATAAGCTTTTATCATCTTATAAATAATCTTGTTGATCGATGGCATAGATGCTCACGGCTCATACTTTGACTAATCAAAACATTTCTCTTGTTAATTTTTCCAAAATAAAATGTTTCTGAAATTGGCCATTATTTTCAGAACAACCTAATACAATTGTGCAAAAAAAACTTACTCAAATTAATTTTCAAAATTTGAAATGAGATATTTTTTGATTTGATGTTTCATTCTATGATCCAGAAAGTGAATTTACTGAAGTCAGGAGAGACTGGCATAATAAAATAAAAGTAATCAATGAAACTGAACTACTTTTTGTTATTTTCTTCTTCAAATTGAAGTTTGTATTAAAACAATGCATGTGTAGAAGAAATGGCTGGCCCTGTTACAAGACAAGCGCAGCTATGTTGTTAAGAAGTTCACTTCCCATTGACAGGGTTTCAGTTCCAGTCCCACTGCATGAGCAAGGAACTTCTACTCCAGCTCTGGGCTGATTAAAATCTTGGGAATAGATTTGGTAGAGAAACTGAAAGAAACCCGTAATGAGTGTTTGTGTATGGTTTCATATTTCCTTTTATCACTTGTAGGTTGCTTGCAGCGCACAATGAAAATATGCTCAGGTTTATAACACATCTCAACAAGTAGCATGATCTTCCTAAACAAAAAGCACACTTCGGTGTCATTTGTTTCTAGTTCTCAACACAAGCAAGTCATTTGATAGATGTGGGGATTATCATCTCACTTGGAAACAGCTGGAGAATGGTGCCAAGAATTGCATCCAGCTGTAAAATAAAATCTTTTTCAACACACTCTTGTTGGACTCATGAATTGACTGAGAGGAATTATAACGTACAGGATATCTGAATTAATATGAACATTGAAAGTATAATTAACTCTCTTGGATCTTTGGGATTAATTCATAATTCAGTGGTGTGGCTGTAATGAACCAATGCGTTTCATAAAGTTCCTTGTAGAACTTAGTGTTGTTGATTAGCAGTTGAATATCTTTGACAGTCTTCTAGTCTATTATTATCATTTTGTTACATCAAATTTGTATCAGGTTTATTTCATTTCTAAGAAAATTCTTTCACTTCCTTTTTAATGCCGAGTTTCCGGCAAAAGACGATCTTTGCCGTCTTCAGTAGTTTCACTTTCTGAAGCATAAAACCAAACAACGCTGAACATTTCTATACAGATGTAAATTTGCATATCAATTAGCAAAATTACAACTATTTTGGGGAGAAATTAAAGTTACAAACCTGTGAAGATTAAAATTGTAATTTTAACCAATCATATTCCTTCATTCTTAACCCCCCACCGGCTTTCTGGTGACATTACAGAAACCGCTGTTTTTGCTTTCCGTACGCAGTCTTATGAAAACCATAAATGCGATGTTACTGTTGTTTTTAGTCCCAGGAAGACATTCATATCTACCTCTTTATAGGGTTTTCCTATAAGGTGTTATCCACCCCTGATTGGAACTCTCCCGTATGACATGTACGCATGCTCAGTGACTTGCTTTAACAGTTGCAATCAGCTGAATGCACATTGCCAGTGACATAATTACCCACACTCTGTGGTCAGGATTCTTTTTTGGGTTTGATGTCGGTATCGAAGGGATTACCAGACACCGGACAATACAGTGAGAGCAGCTTTCACTCACATCGTAGTATTCGATGCTGTGTACGTGTCTGTCGTGGTAAAATATGCCACTCCTTAACTGTTGCTTTGCTTTC
>NC_068987.1:47436500-47440975 GCF_001194135.2 Octopus bimaculoides | reverse complement strand
TCCAAAACACTTTCACCGGAAATTTTTCTATATTCGGATTCTACATAGTAAATACTATATGCATAGAAAATTTCATTAAAAAATATTCATTTTTCTGAAAGTTATGACCTCCCAAAGTCTGGGGGGTAAAACCCTGTAGTTATGCCGAAGCGGCATAAAACCCTGTAGTTATGCCGCTTCTGCTTATTCCTGTCTGAAGTATCGTCCGATGAATTTACTTTGTTGACATATCGACAGAATTTTTATACCTTTCAATCAAGTCCGCCTTTCTTCCAGTAACATACTGTCCATATAATCTTAAATATTTCTTTAACTCAGGCACAGTAAGTACTTCGATAGCTGAATCATCAAGCTGCTTTATATCCATAAGACGTAAAACAATAACAATGGCGTGGGTTAGCCTCCGGAAGTTTAATTATCTACATGGAGCGCCGCCTAGCCAAGGGAGATAACCTACTTAAGGAAAGCCCTATATACATATCTATATGCTTATTGAATTAAAAATTTTGAAAACGTAGTCTCTTGCATATTTGGAATCTTCGTCATCTAAAACATATGGGAAAATATTTCGCAAAAGTTCAAAATTTTAAATGGGGGAGGGGTTAACATTTTTTTGTTTGTTTGTATATCCGTAATCTCCGACATCTAAAACGTAGGGATCCGAAAATTTTTTTCAAAAAAATGCATTTTTCAAGGAGAGATGCGAAACTGCATTAGCCCCAAATATTGACCATAATGATAACATTATAAAGCTTTAGAAGCACATATATTAAAAAAATTACGATGAAATTCTGCGATGCAGGCAAACCCTGATCCATGATGCTATCAACAGGCTGCTATGGGAATACATACCAATAACATGGCAAGTGCGATCGCCGAAAATGAATTGATTGGTTAAAATTACAACTAAAAATTTCAATCTTTAAAAGTTCGAACCGTCTTTTTTTTTTTTTTTTTTTTTTTTGAGAAATTATCTAATTTCTTTCTCAAAAAAAATTGTGGCTCTGAAATTGGCAACAACTACATGTGTCAATATTAACCAAAAAGATCCCGGAAATGTGAAAAAGAAAAAGTTACGTATACTTCTCTGCAACCATGTCACATCACGACTGCTTTCATTTTGCATGTGTACAAATAACAAACTAAAAGCTTGCAAGGCTTTTGTTCTGTATGTGTGTAGGAAAATATGTAATATACGAAACCCAAACCTCGCTGCAGAAAGTTTATTAAAAGTGAAATTATTTGTTCGGCAATTACCGTAATTTTTTTTTTTTCCTCAGCTGAATCGCTTGGTTATGTATTTTTGTGTATGTGTGTGTTTATATGCGTATGCATAACATACATACATGCACGTAAATATAGAATTACATCCCCTTGATATTTTATTAGTGAGATTTAACACAAATACCTTTCAGATTGTGCAGGAATCTATACTATCTGAAAGGTATTTGTAGAAAATTTAATTAAAAAATATCCGCTTTTCTGAAATCAGCATTCTTTTGGTCCTATTTGAAGGAATTTTTCAGAACTGTGCGCGGTATAACGAACGAATGTCACAAAATGCCTATTAGGTGTATATATCCATTGTGTGTCACTAAGCTATTTTAAGTATTAAAGGGAAAATAATGGCTGAGGTAAAGAATACACATATACCACCCGTTTTCAGCGTAACCTTAACCTCCTAGTGTGCGTATTATTTACCTTCGCCAAAATAATTATGCAGCGAAGAAGAAACAAAATCTGCCAGTAGCTAATATTATTTTGTAATTTGTAAGCCAGTTAACAAATAAAGCGTGACGGGTCGATCGATAGGCACAGGTCGATCGATAGGCCACGATTGTAGCCCAGATAGATGCATTTGATTTATGTTGCGTTTGTTAGGGTCTAATGTCACCCAAACGCTCCGATACTCCTCAGAATGCAAGAGGACTAATAGTTCAACTAATGACTTTTCAGATGATGTAAAATTTGCCAGATATTTTAACTTCTTTTTTATATATGCATGGTAGTCACATTTTCATAAAATGTGCTCAGTAGTCCATATGGGTTAATAACTTACTCTAGTTAAGCACTAAGCATTTTACGGGCACTAAGCTATTTTAAAGTAATTACAAACTACCATCATCGTTATAACTAATTTAATATTGATAGTTAAAGAAAAGAAGGTTCAACTTACATGGTCAGTTATCAGATTTGTTCTACTTCTGGAGATTTCCCCCCAATATTTACATCGAGTAACAACAAGGATATGCATATTTCATAGTATTCTTACTATGTTATGGATAGTGGTAACTCAAAGGTAGTTGACAATGATTAAAGGGAATTAATAAAGCAGAACACCGGAAATAGCTTTAGATGTAATATTGTTTTTAACAAGATACTGTTCTGTAATTGTCAGGTTGTTTTCATAGTGAGATTTGGGTGAATGAGCCATTGTCAATTATATCGACTTCAGTATTCGACTGGTACTTTACTTTATTGATCTAATAGGAATGAAAGACGAAGTTAATCTCAGCAGGATTTAAACTCAGAATGTAACAGGCCGGAACAAATATACCAAGGTATTTTTTTCCGACGTGCTAATAGTTCAGTCTTGTAGCGAGAAATATTAGTCTCAAATTTTAAAAAAGCCAGCAATTTCGGGAAGTGCTAACTTGATTACATCGACTCCAGTGCTCAACTGGTGCTTATTTTATCAACTTCGGCACAATTTGAGCTCAGAACGTGAGACGGACAAAATGCTGCTAAACATTTTGCCCGATGTCTTAAGAATTCTACCAGTTCACCATCTTCGTAGCGGGAAATATCCAGGAGATTTATGTATTGCTATTAAATTGCAATGTTTAGCAACATTAGGGAAGTAGAAAGGATAAGAACTCCGCCGATAAAGTTGTCGAAGGATGACCTCCGGGACAAAACGGAAGCTACTACATAGAAATGACATGCTACAAAAAATTTACGCCACTAAGTTTAATTACACCTAGTTGATTACCAGCTTATCGCTTTTTTTTATAATGGGAGGGGGGGAGCTAAAGCAGTCTCGCACCTCTCATTTAAAAATGCATTTTTTGAAAAAAATATTTTCGGGTTCCTACGTTTTAGATGTCGGAGATTACGAATATGCAAAAAAAAAAATAATAATAATTAACCTCCCCCGCCCGAAAATTTTGAACTTTATCGAAATCTTTTTTCCCTATATTTTAGATGAAGATTCCGAATATGCAAAAAACCACGTTTCCAAAATTTTAAATTCAATAAGCATATAAATGTGTGTATAAAGAAATAGATAGATATGAATGTCTTCCTGGGGCTAAAAACAACAATAACACCGTCTTCTACAGGACCGCCACATTTAGTTGACAAATATATCTTATGAATAAACGGACAGATACGAGCTGGCAGAAACGTTAGCGCACCGGGCGAAATGCTTAGAGGTATCTCGTCTGCCGTTACGTTCCGAGTTTAAATTCCGCCGAGGTCGACTTTGCCTTTCCTCCTTTTAGGGTCGATAAATTAAGTACCAGTTACGCACTGGGGTCGATGTAATCGACTTAATCCCTTTGTTTGTCCCCTCTATGTTTAGCCCCTTGTGGGCAATAAAGAAATAAGATAGACAGATAAATAAATGGGTGAAAAAGTTCGAAATTTAAAATTGGGGACGGAGTGGAATTTGAGCCCCTTATTAAACTAAAGTTATTAATGTTTGTTTCTCATAAAATGGTGTATATTTAAAGTTAGAAATATTGCATTTCTAAATCTCTCAGAGAGAGTTATATAGTAGCAGCACGATAAAGTGATGATTTATTGCCAGCCAACTTAATGTGGTAGTCCCAGGAAAGGGAAGAATGCTACTATTTAGCCCCAAGAAACACTGTTTCCAGTTGGCTACGTGACACAAGCGTTCTGAGTCCTTAAGTTTTCAAACAGGGGAGATAAGCACCTCCAAACCAACAAAGCCAGCGTCCAAAGACTAGTTCCAGGGTAGTTGCCCTTCATCAGTCTGGATTAGCTTGGCCTTACTAGATGTCGGTGCTAAATCGCTGTTGAAACTTATAGAATTTCAAGTGAAATAAATTTAATTTACATAAAATTATTATTTACAATTATTTAAGGCAGACACAAGTAAAACGCAAATTCTGGCACTATCATGCTATTAGCTGTCAGAAGTGAAAGTGCTCACTGCCTGCTAGTGAAGTATCTGTCTGTCTGCCTGCATGCCTGTTGCTGGCCTGTCGATTCTTTGGCTACTGACAGCTAATACCATGACTGGCCGGAGCGAGCTATATGTCTGTCTGTCTGTCTGTCTCTCGATCTATCTATCACTCGAAAGTTCGCGCGTCCGCGCTAGCTAGTCGTGAGTAGAAAACACAAATTTAATATAAAAACATATTTCCTGAAATTGCAAATTATTTAAAATATAAAAATATAATTTTCAACAGAGAGAATTTATCAAAATAGAAAACAAATGAAGTTTG
>NC_068987.1:47426378-47436383 GCF_001194135.2 Octopus bimaculoides | reverse complement strand
GTAATAGATAGATAGATAGAGAGAGAGACAGACAGACAGACATATAGCTCGCTCCGGCCAGTCATGGTATTAGCTGTCAGTAGCCAAAGAATCGACAGGCCAGCAACAGGCATGCAGGCAGACAGACAGATACTTCACTAGCAGTGAGCACTTTCACTTCTGACAGCTAATAGCATGATAGTGCCCAAATTCTTTTCACTTTAATGTTCTTGTCTGTATTTAATTTCGATTTGTATATGTTCGTTAATTCGCTACGATCTCTTTATAGTAAACAAAATAAAAAATTTGGGGGGTAGCGGTGGGGGCAAAATTTTAAAAAAATGTTTTGCATATTCATAATCTCTGACGTCTAAAACGTAGGATTTTTTTTTTTTAACAAACTAGTACAGTTTAGAATTTTTGTAGACATTCAGGAATTCCACATTCGTGCAAATAATATTTAATGAGTTTGTGATTATTAAAACTATTAAACTGATTTAATTACCGTTGTATAGTATATATTGTTAGCAATAAAACACCATACTTGGTGATTGCCGTCTCTTAGTAATTCATTGTTGCCAATGGCATTTCTGATTTTCCATCCTTGACCTCTCAGATGACTATTCAGTCCCGCTGCAGATCAGCGTGCTTTCAAGTATAGGTGACAGTTATAACTCATTATGTGCTTCCAACTGGTCTACACATGTTGCTACTTTTCCATCGCCAGGTGGAATGACAAATGAGGTCATCAGACAGACATCGGTATGTCACTGAACTACAGTGATAAATGCTTGTACGACATGAGGACCACTCTCTGAGTCTCTGTGTTTAGTACCGAGTAACAGGCCGAAGTGAGATGGCTTTACTGCACGCCCTGACACCAACCAAGGATATTTCTACATGCCTGCGTTTAGATGGATTGTCATCACATATGCTAGTTAACCCATAGTTGGAACATAACAGGTCATACTACTCCGGGTCATAGTAGACCTGGAACAATAGTAGCTATGAGGTGGTTCCATACTCCCCAAAACACTGGAACTACCGTACCAGAGCCCCACTAATGGATGCAATTTATAGTCATACCCAGGACATATTATAAATGATATATTTTTCTTTTTCATTTTTCAGACATGCTAGTTAAATTTCTACGGAGACAAAAAATGAACATAAAGCATCTGAAAGCATTAAAAAAAAAATACTAAGGACGAAAATGAATTTTATTCTCTAAATCCTAATCTAATGCAATACTCTCATGCCAATTTGTTGAAGAAAGCAGCCCAAGCAATCTGCTGGTCTACTGACGCCTGCCTGGTGATTACTACAATGACATACTGAAAAAATGGGTTCAACAAACATGTAAGTAGTAGCAGTCAAGTGGCATCTCAGTAATCTTTTTAACCTGTGATATCTACTGAGAATGAAAATTTTTGTTATTGTTGGTGTTCCATCTCAAGTATCAGGTGGTGTTCATGAGGATGCTCAGCTGTTCATGACAATGACATGAGTATTTAGGGTTGCTTCAGAAATTATCCAAAGGAACACCAATATTTCATGATGTAGTGTATAGATTAGGAGTCTCAAAAATTTTTAGACCATCAACCCCTTCATGGAATCCTTGACCTCTCATTGACCCTCAGGCATGTACAAAAAAAATAGGTAATAATGAAGTAGATGTACAGTTTCAGGCATTTATTGACCCCGTGAATAGCCCCTATCCTAATCGAGCAATGGAGTGTGAATGTTTGGCCTAGGCTTCAGTCACATTGGTCTTTTGCTAAAAGAAAAAGCTCAACAGATGACAGCAGTAGTTTGCTAACTGGAATCGGTTGATCCTGACCCTTGACATTTGTTATCTGTTTATCCACTCAGCATCTCGTGATATTTGCAATTCACTCAATAACTTCATCTGCCAAAATAGTTCACATCCACCATGCTGCATCTCATGATTCCAACATGTCTTAGCTCAAGTGGTTATATGTTATTTAATCTATAGCTGAGACTGACAAGTGCTACTACTTATGGTTGGAGTAGACCTAGGAACAATTAGTAGCTATGAGGTTATTCCACACTCCTCAAAACACTGGAACTCCCAAACCAGGTTCCCACCACCAGATGCAATTTCAAGTCATACTTTTGTAAATTATATTCTATAGTATCCTCATCATCATTATTTCAGATCTGCTTTCTATGCAAGCATGATTTCTAGTATGATTTCTGACTGGGTACCCTTCCTAATGCCAACCACTTTACAAAATGTATTGCATGCATTTTCTGTGGCACCAGCATTATAAGGGTTGCTTTGTAACTTGCAAGACTAAAGAGCCCTCTCAAACGAGAGGAAGGATTAGAATTAGAGTGGATGCTTTAACCATTTTGATACAAATTCGCCCCTGGTTCTATAATACAAACTTCCTGTTTAAAACCATCAACTTAAAGACAAAGTTATTTTAATAAATTATTCATTATTTTCAGAATCAACTGAAACAAAGATAGTATATTTAAACAGAAACACGGTAACAAAAGAATTGAATTATGTTGGTGGAGAGCAGGAACAAATTTATAGATTTGCACTTCACTTGCACTTTACTTGAGTGAATGGGGAAGGCTGGAGTGGGACTCAAAAGAGGGAAATAGTGATTTCAAGGAGTCAGAATTTACATGGTAACATATGTAAGAGATTATAGCATGGATACACAAAAATCAACAAAACAATGATAGTATGGTATATAGAAACAGGTTTCTTACAATAGCAGAATAATATAGTAGATAAGGAGAGTGATGGAGGGATGTGTTTGGGTGATGAGGTGTGAAGTTAGAGGTTGCAAGTGGAAAAGAGTGAGAGATAAATATTAACAAAGAATGGGAAAGAAATGCAGATGATAAGAATGAGGAATAAGTATGGCTTGAGATAAAAAAAGATTCAGTTGAATGAATAGCATGCAGGATACATTATGTTTTGAAAGCCTCATTCACAATGTTGTGACTGAGAAGACTTGCTGGGTAAGTTTTCTCAAGTACAACAAATCACCAACCATCACAGTCTCTTGTCATGAGTCTTTGCAATCCAAGATCAGCTTTCACCACTATCTCACTATCTTCCACAGGTTCCATCAACTGTGAGTGATCATCCATATACATCACATCCACACCAACACAGTCTTCTCCTAATACATTTTTACTGCTTTAATTACACACAACGATGCTGCACATCCAGCGGAGCATGTTTGCTTCATTTATTTCACATCCTTGCAGGTCCTCTGTATGCTGGGTCCATGTTTCTATCATGGAGCATAGTAGTTCATATACAAGCATCATACAGTCTGCCTTTCACTGAGAGAGACACCTTTTACTACCAACAGAGGTAATAGATCCCAAACCTTCTCCATTCTTATTCTAGCAACTTATACTTTCTGATCATCCACTATCATTGCTGATTAGATAACCAAGAGAACAGAAACTATCTACTACCTCTGGGATCCTCCTGGGCTTTTGAGGGCATCTACTTCCCACATGTTCTTAAGAATTTATTGTTCCAGCACATCTGCTTTCTCCGATAACTTGTGCTTTTAAATATTTCATTGTCACTAATTGTTAGCAATTAGAATATTAAAAATGTTGATTACATTTCAGATTTACTTTTTCTGTTATTTATTGACATCTGTGAAATAATAACCTAACTATATACAAAGTCACTACAAAGTAAGTACTATCTATGGCTGGACGCCCTTCTTAATGCCAACAACTTTACAGAGTGTGGTGGGTGCTTTCTACATGCCACTGGTATGGGTGTGTTTATGCAGAACTGGCATGAGTGCATTTTACATGGCACCTGCAAAGGACATGCCTGTATGTATGGATGACAGATTTTACTTAGCTTGACACACCTTTATATATATATAAATAAATGGTAGAGTCAGGTAATGGAATGCACGGGAAACTTTATTGCTCACAACAATCATTTCAACACATTCCTGCATCAATCCCTTGCAGGTAGGAAACTATACAACTAGTTGTGATGCATCCTTGGTGCAGAAGTGTGATGTAATAAGAGGTATCTTGTTAAATGAACTATTTCGCTTGAATTTAATACAGCATTTAATGAGACGCTCAATGTACACTGAGGAATTCCTGAGGTAGATCCAGCAACAATTGCGTAATTACTGTGGATGAAGCCAGGTAGTCATAGGCAGTGAACGTGCTTCATTGGTCAACTACTAGGAACATACCCAATGCTTATATATGTATATATCATCATCATCGTTTAACGTCCACTTTCCATACTGGCATAGGTTGGACAGTTTAACTGAGGACTGGCAAGCCAGAAGGCTGCACCAGGCTCCAATTTGAACAGGCAAGGTTTCTACAGCTGGATGCCCTTCCTAATGCCAACCACTCTGAGAGTGTAGTGGGTGCTTTTTACGTGCCACTGGCATGAGGGCCTGTCAGGTGGTACTGGCATCAACCATGCTCGAATGGTACTTTTTAAATGCACTGGCACAGGAGCCAGTCAGGTGAGAGTGGCATCGACCACAGTTAAATGGTGCTTTCTATGTGCCACCAGCACAGGTGCCAGTCAGGCGGTACTGGCATCAGCCACGACAATGACTTCACTTGACTCAACAGGTCTTCGCAAGCACAGTTTATTGCCCAATGATTGACGGGTACTCTTAAATAGGCCGGTTATGCAACACAGGCATAGGCCACGGTTACGGTCTCAATTGGCATGCCAGGTCTTCTCAAAGGTCTCAGTCACTTGTTGGCCTCCACGAGGCCCAATGTTTGAAGATCATGCTTCACCACCTCATCCCAGGTCTCCTTGGATCTACCTCTTCCACAGATTCACTCCACTGCTAGGGTGTGACACTTTCTCACACAGCTGCCTCATCCATATGCAACACATGACCATACCAGCTCAATTGTCTCTTTTGCACACCTCATCTGATGCTTCTTATGTCCAATTTTTTTCTCAGGGCGCTTACACTCTGTCATGTATGCATACTGACATTATACATCCAGCAGAGCATACTAGCTTCATTTTTTGCAAGCTTACACATGTCCTCAGCAGTCACGGCCTATGTTTCACTACTGTGAAGCATGGCTGTTTGCACACATGTCATACAGTCTACCTTTTACTCTGAGCAAGAGGCCCTTTGTTACCAGCAGAGGTACGAGCTCTCTGAACTTTGCCAGGCTATTCTTATTCTAGCAGTTACGCTCTCAGAGCATCCACCTCCGTTACTGACTTTGTCACCTAGGTAACGGAAGCTATCAACTACTTCTGGTTTTCCCCACTGGCATGTGATGGAAACTGTTATATATTTTTTTGATGACCCTATCAGTGCTGGTGCTACATGAAAAGCACTGATGTTGGTGCCACGTGAAAAGCACTGGTGCTGGTGCCACGCGAAAAACACCGGTACTGGGGCCAGCCACATGAAAAGTACCGGTGCTGGTGCCACACAAAAAGTACCGATGCTAGTGCCACATGAAAAGTACTGGTGCTGGTGCCACGTGAAAAGCACGGGTACTGGGGCCACGTGAAAATACTGGTGCTGGTGCCACGTGAAAAGCACCTGTACTGTTGTCACCTAAAAAACACCAATTTTAGTGTCACACAAAAAGCAGTGATAATAGCGACACATAAAAGGCACCGGTACTAGTGTCACGTAAAAAGTACCAGTGTTGGTGACACATGAAAAGCATTGGTGCTGGTCGCACATAAAAAGCACTGGTGCTGGTGCCATGTAAAAAGCACCATTTCTGGTGCCACATAGAAAACAGTGGTGCTGGTGACATGCAAAAAGCAGTGATGCTGGCCCCACATAAAAAAGCACTGATGCTGGTGCCATGTAAAAAACACCCACTACACTCTGTAAAGTTGATGACATTAGGAAGGCTATCCAGCTGAAGAAACCATGCCAAAACAGACAATGGAACCTGGTGTGACTCCCGACCTTACCAGCTCCTGTCAAACCATCCATCTCATGCCAGCATGATGATATATAAATTAAAATAATTTGATTTATGCAAGATCACACTACACTTTCTCAAAGAGAAATACATATACATGTGAAAGATATACACACATCTAAATAGATAAGAATAAAGATTTTACACACACACACAGATATATGCAACCTTAAGGATAGTACTAACATGCTACCTTAAAGATTATGTCAGCTATAAAATCAAAGAAAATACTCATACATGTTAAGAAGGTGAAAAGATATCTTATACTTAAAACTCATACTTGCAAATGCAAATATAGATTAGTCATCAAGTAATGCTGTTACTTTTTCAACTCTTATCTGATTTTACTTTGCATTTTTTTTTTAATGCTCTAAGTACTTATTTGATTGACACCGAAAGGGTGAAAAGTAAAGGACCTCGGCATTATTTGAACTCAGAATGTAAAATGCCAGAAAAAAAATATCACTAAGTACTTTAATACTCAAACGATTCTCTTAACCTGCCATCTTTGTGCTTCAAATTTTGACAGAAGGCCTGTAATTTTAGGGGGAGTATTAAGTTTAGTCGATTACATTGACCCCAATATTTGACTGGTGCTTTATTTTATCGACCTGAACAGATGAAGAACTAAGTTGACCTCAGTGGGTTTTGAACTTGTTACGCAATGAGCCAGAACAAATACTGCTAAGTACATTTTTTTTTTCAAATGTTCAAATGATTCTGCCCCTCTAATGATTTCTGATTTCAAATAATGGTTTCAAATTGTAACACAAGACCAGCAATTTTAGGACGGGGTAAGTCTTTACCATCAATCCCAGTACTTGATTGGTACTTTACTTCCTCAAATCCAGAGGGACTAAAGGCAAAGTTGGTCTCAACAAGATTTGAGCTTAGCATAAGAGCTGGAAAAAATAACCCTAAACATTTTACTCAACGTGCAAAAAATGTTGCCAGCTCTCCACATTAATGATAATAATGGTTTCAAATTTTGGCACATGGCTCAGTGGTTAGAGCATCAGGCTCATAATGATGAGGTTGTGAGTTCAATTCCTGGACTGGCTGTGTTGCGTTCTTCAGCAAGACACTTTATTTCACATTCCTTCAGTTCACTGAGTTGTAGTAAAAAGTTTTCATTGGTGCCAAGCTGTATCACCTTTTGCCTTTCCCTTGGATAACATTGGTGGCGTGGAGAGCAGAGGCTGGTATGCATGGGCGACTGCTGGGCTTCCATAAACAACTTTGCCCAGACTTGTGCCTAGGAGGGGAACTTTCGAGGTGCAATCCCATGGTCATTCATGACTGACGGGCGTCTTTACCTTAAAGATTTTAAATTCTGGCACAAGGCCAGCAATTTAGAGGGAGTAGTTGAGTGGATTAGATTGACTCCAGTGCTCAACTGGTACCTGTTTTATCAACTCCGAAAGGATGAAAGGCAAAGTCGACCTCAGATGGTTAACACGGATGAACTCAGAACGTGAAGATGGATGAAATGCTGCTAAGCATTTTGCCCAGCGTGCTAACGATTCTGCTAGCTTGCATATATATGTGTGTGTTAGTCTAAAAATATAAGCATTCTGGAATGTTTAACCCTAAGCAGGAAGTAGAGTTGAAATTAGGCGGCGAGCTGGCAGAAACGTTAGCATAACGGGCGAAATGCTTAGCGGTATTTCGTCTGCCGTTACGTTCCGAGTTCAAATTCCGCCGAGGTCGACTTTGCCTTTCATCCTTTCGGGGTCGATAAATTAAGTACCAGTTACGCACTGGGTCGATGTAATCGACTTAACCCCTTTGTTTGTCCTCTCTATGTTTAGCCCCTTGTGGGCAATAAAGAAATTGAACATTTCCTTTTTTATTTTAATTATCATATTATTTTCAGATTTATGAAGCTTTAAAATTATTAATTTCTAAAACCTAAATTAAACCAGTGCAATCCGAAATGTTTTTCATAATAAATTTTAAAAAGTGAATTTCATTTTCAAAGTAGAGTTATTATTTTCATATAAGAAACAGGTATTTTATTAATAAGTATATTTCTTGAAATCTCAAAAGGTAAACTTTGCACTCTGCCTTTTATTTTAGTTTGATAAGATGTTCAGATAATTCAGATAATTCTAAACACCTACAAAACGATAACGACAAATTGTCTCATTATGACACACAGTGGAATGTAAAACCTGTCAGCTTGTACAATTGTCATGCATGACACAAAAACTATTTCTAGAAAATTAGTTGAAACAATTAAAAGGACGTCACCATGAAAAGTAAAATGAAAGCAACTGAATGTATATGTAGGGCGGGAATCGAACCCATCGCAGAAGTTGCAGATGGGTATGTTAACATGAAAATAGAATCACTACACAAGCTATCTAGAGAAATCAGGTAGATATGTGTGAGTAATAATAACATAATACACGCTTTCATTTAGTTTATTATATATCTCGTCTTTTCGTATACATAAGACAATTAGCTACAGTATTTAATTGTCCTTTCCTATTTCAAAACAGGAGGGTGTAATCTGAAGGATAGGGAGATTCAACTGCTATTTCTAGCAAATCATGCGACCACACCGAAGCCATTCTACATTGGTTTGAAATAGACTTGGTTGTTGTTTAGCTCCTGAGAAAACCGATCTGTAGTGAAGTGTCCCTGTCGTGACCATCTCATTTACTTTTTTTTTTTTACAGAACATCAGAAACTAAATTGTCAAATATATTCATTCAATATGTGTGTATGAGTATACAAATACATATAACACATGTAAAATGGATGTGTGTGTGTGTGTGTGTGTATATATATATATATATATATATATATATATATAATCAGTTATATATACACATGTTAATATTTCGGAGAATGTGTTGTGTATTATATGTATTATTATAAATGCAAGTAGGCCGCACAAACATCAATGAAAATGTGTTAGAGTTTAGTAAATAAAATACGATAATAGTACAATCGGTATTAAAAAATTATCGGTGATTTGATAGAGAAGACACGACGTCCTGGGCAAAGGTGTCGTAATTTCTTAAAAGTTGAGTTTAGAGGTAAATATATAAACCTGATAAATATATGTTAGAGAATTAGAATACGAGAAAAAAGGTGTACTGAATGTGTACGGTTAATGTACAGAAAATATATGTATACATATTATAAATGTATAAAACTGAAATAAAAATACCTTTCTCTAATGTAAGTGGTTCAGACATCGTGGACATTTTATAACCTGTAGTAGCGATGACCTGTTTTTTTTTTTTCTTTCTCCCCCAGGTGTTTCTTTCCCTCACACAGAACCTACCTCGCACTACTGGAGTCACAAATCACATTAGCCAACTTTAACGCGCACACACACACACACACACACACACATATATATATATATATATATATATATATATATCTTTAAACATCTGGACAAAATAAGAAAAAAATAACGAAATTCAAATAATAGTGGAAAGTAGAAAGATACATTACGTTTAAATTTAAAATATAATTTTTTTAAAATCACTAAGAGTTTATTATCGATTTTATTTTTCTCCTTCCGTGATCTAAACCTATTTTATCTCAACTGATCCAGTGTAGCAGCTATATTTCGAAAATTCACTTTCAGTTTTTAATGTTTATTTTTTATTTTTAAAAATAGTTATATCATTTATGCAGTTGAAAAATTGGATGAAAAGGAAATATTTCCAGAGTGAAAACATAGATAGGCATATGATGTGGAAACAACTAAAAGCATGAAAACAATAGGAATGAAGTTACAACATTTCGTTATTCGTCAAATACAATTTCTATTTTAGAAGTAACTTTAATTCAAGTCCTCTGTTACATATATTTAATAACATAATAAATAACATTCTTTTATTGATAAACAAGAGTTCGTTTATTTATGAGCAGCAACGTGTTACCAAGGATATGGCGGGGATGTACAAATATCAGTTCCATGAAAACAGGAGTGAGACAAAAACGTTACACAATATATGAAGACAATAAAAAACTTAGATAAAATGCGCAAAACAAATAACCATAATATATATATATATATATATATAT
>NC_068987.1:47425197-47425969 GCF_001194135.2 Octopus bimaculoides | reverse complement strand
TATATATATATATATATATATATATATATATATATGGTATGATGTATTTGGGGTTATGCGAATGATTATTCCTGTTTGACTAAAATATAACAAAATCTTTTTTTGCTTTTAGAGCGTCGGAAACGTGCTTTGCGTTAGTCATTCAGGCTCTTTATATTCTGAGTTCAAATCCCACTGATAATAGGGTCTTTAGGAACTATGATACCAATTTTGGGGGGAAAAGTTTGTCGATTACATTAACCCTAGTACTTGGCTGGTACTGCAATTTAACGACTACAAAGAGATGAAAGGCAAAGTTGACCTCAGTGGGATTTGAACTCAGAATATAAATAGCCTGAATAACTAACTCAAAGCACGTTTCCGACGCTCTAAATAGCAACAGTAGATTTTATGTTATATTTTAGTTAAACAGAAATAATCATTTGCATAACCCAAAATACTTCAGATCGCTAGCCACTACACATTCTTTATTTTCTCTCCTTGTTTCTTTCTGTGGTAGAGCGTAGGCTCGAAACGTTAAAGACTTTTTTACTTCCCGAGCGTTAAACTAATACATCTGTTTGTTGTCTACACCACCTGTCTTCGTCTTTTGTTTTTTTTTGTGAATTCTCCCTATATATATACACACATAATTTTTCTCGTCTGGCCGTAAAGCCTTTTCTGTTTGTTTTCCTGTCTTGTTTTTTGTCCGCCACTACATTCCTCCATGGCTAGATTTAATTTGCGTATACAAATTTAATCTGCGATCCATGGGATGAGCCGTTTTAACGAT
>NC_068987.1:47401659-47424624 GCF_001194135.2 Octopus bimaculoides | reverse complement strand
TGTATGCATGTGTGTATATGTGTGTATATATATATATATATATATATATACACACAAATAAAAGGGTAAAGGAATATACACACACACACACACACACAAACATCGGAATACTTTCTTTTTCGTTTCAGCATTCCGAGTTTTCTTTGTTTTGCGATTTTGAGTAAACAGTGAAAAATGCGACGGAAAACATGCATAGTTTGGAATTATTTCACGGCTGTAAGTGCTCAGGATGCCTTTTGTAAAATATGTGGCAGGAATGTTCGATACCACCGCTCTAACACGAACCTCAGGAGTCACCTAAGAGTATGGCATCGTAAGATTTGGTGTGAAAGTAAGTTTTCCTTCTCTCTATTACTACTTGAAAATAGGTCTTTCCTCACTTCCCTGGACTGATAATAATTTTCTTCCCCTCCATTCATGCAATATTACTTTACATTGATAGTTTTGTCTGTGAATTTATGCAACACTACCGACGAAGGTGATCCTGTCTTATTTCTGTTTTAATTAACAATTCAGCGTCGGTATCATTATCACCAGCAACCTCAACAATTCTACTGCTGATCATCTTAACCAAACTAGTCATTGAGATGTGTCTTCGTCAAGGAAACTTCCTATAAAGATCGTCCTAACCCCCTTCAATTTAGTGTGAAAGATCTAGCAATACCAAAATTGGGATTATGCCTTCAACCTTATACTACCACATTTAAAATGCCTAATTGTTACTCGTTCTCTCATAATCTTTTCTACTATAAACACAAGGCCTGAAA
The DNA here is from genome assembly GCF_001194135.2 of Octopus bimaculoides. Lineage (NCBI taxonomy): Eukaryota > Metazoa > Mollusca > Cephalopoda > Octopoda > Octopodidae > Octopus > Octopus bimaculoides. Next base: position 47,423,857 of record NC_068987.1, on the reverse strand, counting down.
TTTTGGGGGAAGAGGCTAGTCGATTACATCGACACCAATGTTTCTCTGGTACCTAATTTATTGACCCCGAGAGGATGGAAAGCAAAATCGACCTCGGCGGAATTTAAACTAAGAACGTAGCAACGGGTGAAATACCGCTAAGCATTTCATCCAGCGTGCTGTGCTTTTACTCGGTCTGTCATAATAATAATAATCTTTTCTAGTATAGATACAGGGCCTGAAATTTGGTGGTGGTGGGCTAGTCAATTACGTCGACCCCGGAGCTCAACTGGAACTTATCTTATCGATCCCGAAGGATGAAAGGCAAAGTTGAACTCAGAACGTAAAGAGTCAGAAGAAATAGCAATACATTGGCAAAAATCAGAGAATACTTTGCGGTGTTTCTGCCGGCTCTTATCTTCTGAGTGCAAACCCTGCTGTTGTTACCATTCATCTCTCCGGAATCGAGGAAATAAAGTATCAGTCAAGCATTGGACTCGATGTAATTGATTAATCTACTTTCCTTAAAATTGCTGGCCTTATGCCAGATTCGAAAGAATTATTATTATTAAAGGCTTTCGCGGTCGGATCAATGTAATCAACTAATTCCTTCCCCCAGAATTTCAGGCCTTGAGCCTATAATGGAAAGTAAAAGGCAGAATCGTTGGTGTATCATACAAAATGCTTAACAGCACTTCTTCCGGCTCTACGTGCTGAGTTCAAATTCCGCCGAGGTCAACTTTACCTATTATCCTTTCGGGGTCAAATACTGGGACTGAGGATATCAAATAATGCCCTCTCCCCGTATGTTCGAAAGACATTTCTTCTTCATGCTTCCCTTGTAAAGTTTTCACTTTTCAACCAGATAGCTTCCCGTTCGCCTTGCGCATACTCATACACAGAAACATTACTAACGTTTATCCATAAAAATTGGAGCAGGGCACTGCAAAATGTTTGGAGCGGAATTCACTTGCTGGTCCTTACGTTTTTAATTCGAATTTCGCCATGATGGACTTCACCTTTCATCCTTCCAGATACCAGTCAAATACTGGGTATGTATGTGTGTGTAGGGGGAAGGATAATCGCTTTTCTTCTTTTAAATTTATGGTCTTATGTCTATTAGGTCAGTTTTGCCTTTCATCCTTTCGGGGTCGACCAAAAAATAGGCTGTCTATCTAGGGCAATGGATTGGTGGAACTGAAGTACATCAGACTGATAATTGTTCTTGTTCTTTGCGTTCTGAATTCAAACTGCATCATAGTCTACAAAGGTAGTAGACATACTGCGTCGCCCGACTTAACACCACCATCTAACACCTTGGATGTTTTTAGCAAAATCTATCTTGCTGTAACATACCGGTTTGAGGATACCTTCCTCATTCCCACCGGTCTCGGAGGTCTTGTAACAGGTCATGGGCACTGCCTTCTCTCTTTTGACAAAAGATAATATATAGTGCATCTGTTAAAGTCATGGTGGGATTTCAAAATTATTTATTGATGTAACTTCCAACGCTACACATTTCATATACCTGTTGAATGAGACCAGCTAATAAAGTTTGCGTACAGTTTAGCACAGTTCGGTGTGGCTTCCATCTGTTGCCCTACACACACCTAATCGATACTCCAGTTGGATGAGTGAAGAAAATGCAGGTGCAAATGACGCCAAGTCAAGCCAATTCATCTGTCAAGATGTGTACGGTGTAAAGGAAAGTTCAGTGCATTCTTTGGCTTGCAAAATTTGAATCCGTGACATGTGTTCGTCGTGAATATAGTTGCGTGTTTAATGATGAGCCACCACATCAAAACAGCATTCACCATTGGAATCGCCAGTTTAAGGAAACTGACAGCTTGTTGGTTGCAAAACCTTCTGGCAGACCACTGATGAGTGACGAGTCTATTGAGGCTATAAGGGACATCTACCTATGGAGTTCAAAGAAATCAGTGCGTGTCTACACTAAGCAAGTAGGCCTTAAGAAGAGCACTGTTCACAAAGTTCTGAAGAAACGTGAGTAAAGTTTATTTGTTGGTTTCATATTCAACATGTATTTGAAATGTGCAGTGTTTCAAGTTACATCAATAGTTTTGAAATCCCATAATGACTTTATGGACACATTGTATATAGCCGTCACGGATTCCTGCCTTCCAGGTCTTCGGTTTTAGAGTCTGTGGAGCCGTCCACGGGGGCTAAGCTCTTTGTAGATGTGAAACCATTTCTTACTCTGTAACCGGACATAAACTTAACTATCGATAAATACATTACTGCTCTGTGCTTTAGAGTGTGCTTCGTTTTTGGATATCTGATACATTGACGAGATATATATATCTTCTTTTATTCTTTTACTTTTTCCAGTCATTTGACTGCGACCATGCTGGAGCACCGCCTTGAAAAGTTTTAGTCGAACAAGTCAATCCCAGGGCATATTTTTTAAGCCTAGTGCTTATTCAATCTGTTTCTTTTGCCGAACCGCTAAGTTACAGGGGTGTAAACATACCAACACCGGTTGTCAAGCAGTGACAGGAGAGAAACACACACACACACACACATATATATCATAGTGGGGTAGGCCAGTTTATGGGGTTACCCTAGGTTTCTTGCTCATAAGGGGCTTAGCCTTACGGCATATCTTCAGACCCCAAACACTGTTGGCCTGAGACCTCTTTAAAATATGGAGGAGGAAAAGCAACGTTTTTAAGGATAAAACTCCAGGTGATTATCTCCCTTTGCCATTGTCCATCGATCATTGACTGTGCTGCCATCTTGCGGTCACCAAAGCACCACGAAGGTAAACAATTGTCTCCTTTCGGAATTTTCTAAAATGCAGGCATGGTCCAAAAATCTCCATCTTGGAATTCGGGATGCCCCCTGGCGCAAGCAAATCCTTAAGGATCCTCATGCGTTCAGCAATGAATAACTTGCACCATTTTGTCCTGTTGATGTAGGGGCCTGGGTTCTCGAATATTTTCCATGCAATCAAGCATGGAATCTCTTCGTCTCATAATTGCCAGATATGGCTGGCCAGCGATAGCTCTACATCTTAGAGTGTGCTTCTCCTACGGATTTATGTATTTCTATAAATGATATATATATTTATATGTATATATACATACACAACAGTCTTTCAGTTTCCGTTTACCAAATCTACTTTCAAGGTTTTGGTGGACCTGAGATTATACTATAGGTGCCATGCAGCGAGACTGAAGGTTAATATAATATTCGTGACCAGGTCTTAAACTGTATATTAACCAAGGTATCAAATATATACTGGTATTTAATGTACACAGTATTCTGCAAGTCTGCATCTTTCTAAGCCCCCATCCTTCTACATACACAAGTGGTTGTTCAACCTGTCTCAAATAAGCACTAAATCTCCGTCATACCACACACATCTTCACATCTTATGGACATAATGCATTGGATGGTAATCTTTAACTAAAGCGGCGTCAATTAATGGTGAACTTTGGTTTTAGGGACATACATCTACGGGATTATTAACGAAACTAAAACTCCGGGAAAATATGAAAATTGATTTGGGTTTCCAGAGTAAGCAGAACAAATTTATTAAAATCACTTACAAAATAATTTGTTTAATAACCTGTTAGTATTTTATTTTCAGTTTTCTTTTTTTTTAAATATTTAAGTTTTTTAATAACAACATTTATATGAATTTGAATGATAAAGTTGTTAAAGTAACTTCGAAGGGCTTACATAGAAAATAATGGTAAATTTTGGTAAGTACACCTGCATGCATTTCACTAAGGAAAAAGAAAAACCTCGGATTTTTTGCATTGAATCAAGTACCCTGACCTCCTAAAGTGCTGCAAACCCCTTATTTTTGTTCAGAAAAAAGTGGGGGTGGGGGCAGACCCCCACCATCCCAGAATCATTGGAAATTTATTTTTGGGGGCGTTGAAGGAATTGTGATGACCTCCTAATATGCCTCAAAGCACTTTTTTTAAATCTGGAAAATGGGTTGGGGATCCTCAAAAATTTCACCCTTCTCCTTCCCGGAATCATTGGAAAATGCTTGTTTCTTTTTTTTTTAACGTTGAATGAATTACGGTAGCCTCTTAATATGCTACAAAACACTTGTTTTGTCCAAAAAACAGGAGTTGGGGTGGGATGGAACCTGTGGAAATTTCACCCCCACCCCAAACATTTTACAGAAATACGTTTTCAAGAGTGTGGATTACATGGTTCGTTATTAAATATATATTTACTAGTTGGTACTATATGAATTAATATGTTAACATTTGTATTTTGTGTATTTTATGGTAAAAATATTTTTTCTGAAGTCGTAGTCTACAAAATGTGTGTGTGTGTGTGTATGCATATATATATAATATAAATCCCGTTCTGTCTGTCTGTTTGTGCGCTTAAAACTCGAGTGTTGTTCATCCGATCATGCTGAAGTTTTGGATACATGAGAGAGCAGGGCATTCCATAATCTAAAAAGATTTTCAAAATTGTCAGTTTCAAAGTGAGAATCGCTATTTTTGTAATGTCTGCCTGTCCATCAGATGATTAAAACTTCCATTTTTATTCTTATTCAAAACTACTGTTACATATCCCAATGTTCTTACCACTACATTGATTCCACTATATATATTAAGATTCATTATCAATCAATTACCCTTATTGAGAAGAAACAGTCAAAAGTAACCACCACATACAATCACCAAACATCTCCGCTACTTAACACCGTCCAAAGTTAACTCTCTTCACCTTTATAGCTGACATGAAAAACTACGAGGAAAAGGCAACCATTTTAATTAAGCAAAAAAGAGAAAAAATTGATTGCTATTAAAATGCGTAAAATTATGTCTTAGTGCATAATGAGAAAATATTTAACCTTTTCATTACCAACCTGGGCGAAAAATCCTTTGGTTCAAACAACCAACCCAGCCAAAGCCGACTGAGTGAACCCATTGATATTTAAATATGAATTTCAGCACAAATCTCAGTACATTCGTGAAAACATATGATTTCACTTTGTAAATAGTCGAGTTACAGTATCTGACATTGCTTGATGTGATATCTGAGTTGTGCAAATTTTGGGAGATTTTTTTCCACATTTTCTCTTCAGCGATTTTTTTTTCCAACTTTTAAAGTGGATAACAAGTTCATGCTATCAAGCAGTGATTCTGAATTTGAGGGCTTTTCAACAGAAGATATGGAGAAATCAAGGAAATGTAAGATTGTAAGCTTGTTTAAAGCAATCACTATGGAAACAAACCAAAGAAAAAGATAGCTTGTGGTTTACATATATTTACTTGTGATTAAAGTCACTTTGAGACAAAAGGTATGCAATAGAATTGATTAAGAGCCTTTTCTTCAATTGTGATCCAAAAATCACATTAATATGTCAATTTGTGATGATTTTAAAATTTAATTGAAACTCATAAGGGGTGTGTTTTACTTAGAAATATAGTAAAAGGGTTAAAATGCATGGAGTTTTACCAAGGAATGAAACTTTGAAGATATACCATCAACTTTATTAGTATTATTTAGCAGATAATCTTTTAATGTGAAGTACGTTTGTTTGTGTTTTGTTTAGCCCAGAGTTGCCTCTGATGTAGCAGACCCATCACATAGTTTTGTTTTGTTTTGTTTTTTTCACCATGAAATACTGTAAATCTATGTCTTTTGATGAAAGGGTGTGTTTTAAGAGAGATTTGGCTGCTATTTTTAGTAGCTCAACTTACCACAGATACACCTGTGTGTGTGTGTGTGTGTGTGTGTGCGTTTTGTTGTGAAAAAAGTACTTTTTCTCAGAATATTTTGCACAATAATTTTTAAAGAAATCTGGACATCTTTCTTACTGCTAACCGTTCAACTTCAAATTACAATTGTTAATTGTTGGAATTCAATTAGACTGAGATCTACATATAGTGTTATCATATAGAGTGGAAGCTTATTTCGAAATTTTGAACTCATTATCTTGTGATTAGTAATGCATTACTTTAAATTTGAAGCCATTTAATATTTCACAGCTGTCGCCATGATGGGGTATCACCTTCAAACATTCAATTAATCATACTGACCTCAGTACGTATTTCAGTCTGGCGTTTATTTTATAGATATCTGCTTGATGAACTGCTAACCTTGAGACAGTGGGGTACAGCACTCAATTTAACAACAAATGTAAATACACACACACACACACACACATTATGTGTAAGAATGACTGTGTAGTTGAGAATTTTGCTTCCCAACCACATGGTTCCATGTTCAGTCTCTCTGCATGGTACCTTGGGCAAGTGTTTTCTAGTATAGCCTGAGGCCAACTACAGACTTGTGACTGAATTTGATTGATGGAAACTGCAGCGTTGTTCATCAGAAAATGACAGAAAAACGTGTTTATAAAGAAGAGTTGTTTCCTTCATACTCTTTGTGTGCCAATTCTGCCCGTAAGAAAGGAACAAATAATACAATGTGGCTGTAGGTCATGACACCTGTAGGTCATAACACCCGGGTTGTATTGCTAGTATATATATAAATGTGTGTTTATGATATGTATTTATATGTATGTATAAATGTATGTGTGTGTGTATGTATATATTCTTTTATTTGTCCTGCTGTAGGGGTGGTACATGGTTTTCCCAGTTGGCAAGATTGGTGGTGAAGATGTCAGTGCTTATCAAGAGAAGAGGTTTGGATGGGGAAGTAAGTTTGCAGATGTGTGAGAGGAGGGTGACAGATGAACAGAGATGGAAAGAGAGGGAAAAGGCAGTGAGTGGTGAACACGGGTGGAGGCATGATCAATTGTGAATTGCAGGGGAAGGTGGAGGAAGTAGGAGTGTATTGAGGAGATAATAGTTGGCAGCACATGATGTGAAGTGTATGGGGTTGTGGTGCAAGAAAAATGCACAGTGCCAGGATGCAGTTAGAAGTACATAAGGGTGGAAATAGTGGAAGACGAACTGGAGTAAATGGAGGGTAAAATGAGGTGATGATACTGAGAATGCATGAGAAAAGGAAGTGGTTCCAAGGATGGTGAGTGGTACAGAATTACAGCAACTGAGTGAATAGTGGCATGGTCAGAAGAGTGAAGGAGGTGTGGGTGTTTGGAAAATTGAGTGCAGAAGCATAAACATAGATGATATACTTTTAAGGACTCATATGTATGTATGTGTGTATGTATATATGGATATATATAACAATGTGTATATGACTATAAACAAACTAACATATTTTTTTTATAAGTGTTGAAATGTATATTGTAAGATACATATGAGATGATAATTTGTTTTCAAACACCGTCTCTGCATTTGAAAATAAATTATCATCTTATTTGTATCTTCCATTACATATAGATGTATATACCAGAGTAAGCACATAAATGCAAAACAAGGTGGAAAAAATAGTACTCAACTACCATAGTAATATGATCTATTAAAACGCAGCAAAAATATCACAAAAACTGTTACTTAGAGTTTCATGTTCCTGTTCGTCAGACAGTTTTGTTTTTATATATATATATATAGAAAGAGAGAGAGGTAAGGGGGTGCTGAAAAACTCCTGGTTTTGGGTAAAAGAAAATCCTGTGGGATCAGTTAATTATTATTTATTCAACATATTCCCCTCTCAGGTTCATTCAGCTGTCCTTCAGTTTTACTATGCCCTGTAAAAGAACTTGGAAGGTTGGGCCTCCAACCAGGCTTTTCGTGATACCCTTAAAGTAGGGACTTTTCAGCACCCCCTTTTAGGTAGGTGGGTTGGTGTTGAATAAAATAATATAAACACCTTTTCAAATGGAAGTTTTATTACTGATCCATCTTTAGCATCAATCATGCCTTTAGTATGTCAAGAAATTAACTTGTACATGTGTTCTGAACAGTTTTTAGGGGAATTTTGAGCCATTCTATAAGTAAAACCTACTTTAGCTCTTTCAACAATAGTGGAGGGTAGTGGCTCCTCACTTGTTGCTCCAAAATGCACCATAAATGTTCACTTGTATTGAGATCCAGTGATTGTGGTGGTCAATCCAAGTGATCTACTTCATTTTTATGGCCTTTAAGGAACAATATTTGTACCATAGTATGGACATGATCCAAAATACTCAGATAATCCTTGATGTTAACTCTGCCATGTAGACAACTAAAGAGCCAAGAGAATTCTGTGATATTACCACACAAATCATCACAGACTCACCTCCATGCTTCACAACAGGGCCAAACAGTTCAGGGTTGAAGGTTTCATTAGGCTGTCTCCAGACATAAACTTACTCTGAAGTAGGAAAAAGGAGGAGTGATAAGTGATCAGTGGAGATGACATTGTTTCATTCAGTCATTGACCACTTCTGATAGTCTATACTCCATTTTTTCCACATATCAATGTTGATGAGGATAGGATAGGTTTAGCAATTGCAACCCTCCCATAATATCTTTTATGGAGCTCACAGCAAACAGTTTTGGTTGACACAGGGTTAGTAAGGTGATGCTTTAGCTTTGCTGTCACTTTTGCTGCCATAGTTCAATGATTTTTAGAATCAATATGTTTCACTATTCTTTGGTCCCTTTCTGTGAGCTTTGCTTTTTGTCGAGAATTATGCTTGTCAGAGATGGTTTTAACTATGGTTTTAGAATGCCAACATGATTTTAGAGACTATACTTCTCAAAACATTAAACAATTCAGCAGGTTTAGTGAATGAAGCTCCAGCTACCTGTGCTCCAACAATTTGACCTTATTGGAAATCATATCAGTCACATATTTTAACTTATTCAAATATCAATATCTGCAACCTCCCCCACCAAAAAAAAAAAAAAAACGGGGTGGGGGTGTTATATCATGAAGTACAAGATATGCAAAATGCATATGGACACATACAAGAACAGTTTTGAATTTGCCATATGGCCAATAGAAAAAAGTAGTTTTTCTATTGTTTTGTCAAAGCCTGTAAGAAGTACTCCTGGGGGAAGCTACAATTATAATTTTACCTCCACAGTACATACATTCAACAAAACTCCTGCAAAACTTCCCATTTTCACCCCACAAGATTCTCTGCCATATACACATATATATTTATACAAGTGCAAAAACAAGTAATGTGCATTGTTAAAACTCACTGTCTCTAATCATCACTCTTTCAACTGTAGTGTTCCCTAATGTTGGGTTATATCCCCCACTCTTCTGTACAAAAGTGGCTTACTTTCTATATCGTGAACAATATCCACATGATGGTACCACTCTTCACTTCTGTCTAAACTCCCACTTCCAGATATCCATGCATTTCTAGAAATATCATACCATACTTTCATTACTTCCATTAATAAAAATGTCGAAGACATGTCAAGCTAAGTAAAATCGTGGCCGTCCATGCATACAGGCATGCATGTCCTCTACATCCATCTCTCAGCCAAGAGATCCTAGTCTTGCAGGCTCGTGAGTGTTGATGCCACATAAAGGCACCTGTGCTGGTGTCCTGTAAAAGCACCTGTGATGGTGTCACATAAAAGTACTCATGCCATATAACATAAAAGTGCTTGTACTAGTGTCACATAAATGCACAGTACTTTCAGTAAAGTAGTTGGTGTCAGAAAGGGCATCCAGCTATAGAAACTTTGCCAAAACAGACAAATGGAGCCCAGGCAGCCATTGAGCTGGTCAACTCCTGTTAAACTGTCCAACCCATGCCAGCATGGAGAATGGACAGTAAATCATGATGATGATGATGATGATTCTCCAATAAAAACACAACAATATTGCCTCCATTTACCACTGCGCGAAAGCACAATCACTGCGCATACTAAGGAATTGACAACATGTTATACATGTCGAAGGTTGTTTCCCAAAATAGCCAGCGTTAGTTTTATGGATTAATGGAACTTATTGAGATTGAACAAAATAATTTGCAGCATTGACTAACATTTTTTTTTACTTTCTTTTAAGTTTGAATTTTGTTGGTGTTTACTTAGTCTTTCACCTCATTAGATGGTAGTGTATTTTGAGGATGATTTGGATGCTATTTCTCACAGGTGAAGCAACCATGTAAAAGTTGTCTTTGTTGAGTTTTTCTTAAGTGTCTTGTGGGAAGTTAAGGTCTACAGTGAATGTGGTGTATTGTTATTTCAGTTTGTTTTTGTTTTTTTTTTCAGTGTCAAATGAAATGAAGAATCAGTCATCAAGATATAACTCAGTGTCAAATGATGATGATGATGGAGACTTCCAACAAATAGATAACTTCAATCCTGACTCCATGACACCTTACACAAACCTTCCAACTGTCGTGGATGACCTGAACATGAATAATGTCGGTTCCACGGAGTTCCGCAACCTTTCTCAAGAAGAAGAAGACCACGAGCAACAGCAGCAACTCTCACCACAACCTCATTCATCAATTCAACCTAAACCAACCCTTGGTAAAACTCCATTACAGTCAGCAGATGTAACTAAAGACATTTACATTGTACCAAATTCCTCAATTAGTGTATCAAATTCTTTGGTAACAGAAAATTTAAACCTATTGAACAGTTCAGACAGAACTAGCATTCACCAGTTCCATCAAAAGGTAATGTTATTATTATTGTTATTAGCAAGGTAGCAAGCAGGCAGAATCATTAGCACGCTGGACGAAATGTTTAGCAGTATTTTGCCTGTCCCTACGTTCTGAATTCAAATTCTGCTGAGGTCGACTTTGCCTTTCATCCTTTCAGGATCGATAAAATAAATACCATTTGAACACTTGGGTTGATGTAATCAACTTATCCCCTGCCCCAAAATTGCTGCCCTTGTGGCAAAATTTGAAACCATTATTATTATTATTAATTTAAGGTAGCAATCTGGCAGAATTGTTAGCATGCCAGGCAAAATACATAGCGGTATTTTATCCATCTTCAGATTCTAAGTTCAAATTCTGCCAAGGTCGACTTTGCCTTTCATCCTTTTGGGTTCGATAAATTAAGTACCAGTTGAGTACTGGGGTCAATGTAATCAACTATCCCCCTCCCCAAAATTTCAGGCCTTGTGCCTATAGTAGAAAGGATTATTATTATTATTATTATTATTATTATTATTATTATTATTATTAAGGTGGTAAAGCTTGCAGAATGATTAGCCTGTTGGACAAAATGCTGAGTGGCATTTCGTCTGCCTTTACTTTCTGAAGTTCATTTTGCCCTTTATCCTTTTGATGCCAACAAAATCCCAGTTAAGCACTGGCATTGATGTAATTGACTTCCCCTCTCCTCAAAATTGCTGACTTTGTGCCAAAATAAGAAAGGATTATTATTATTATTATTATTAACACAGTGAACTGGCAGAATTATTACTGCACCAGACAAATGCTTAGCAGTATTTCTTTCAGCTTTATGTTCAGATTTCAAATGCCAGTGAAGTTGACTTTGCACTTCATCGTTTTGCAGTCAATAAAATAAGTACCATTTGAGCTTTGAGCTTCATATAATTGACTTCTACACTCCTCAAAATTGCTGGCCTCATGTCAAAACAAGAAAGGATTTTCATTGTTATTATTATTATTATTATCATCATCATCATCATCAAGACAGTGAGCTGGCAGAATCATTAGCATGCTGGACAAAATGCTTAGCAGTATTTCACCCATCGCTACGTTCTGAGTTCCTTTCATCCTTTCGGGGTCGATAAATTGAGTACCAGTTGAACACTAGGGTCGATCTAATTGACTCATTCCCACCTCCAAAATTGCTGCCCTTGTGGCAAAATTTGAAACCATTATTAATTAAGGTGGTGAACTGGCAGAATCATTAGTATGCCACGTAAAACATTCTGAGTTCAAATTCTGCCAAGGTTGACTTTGTCATTCATTCTTTTGGGGTCAGTGAAATATGTCAAGCACTAGGATTGATCTAATCAGCTAGCCTCATCCCTTAAAATGTTGTGCCTTGTGCCTATAGTAGAAAGGATTACTCCTACTGCTATTATTATTACTATTATTATTATGGCAGTGAGTTGGCAGAATCATTAGTACACCAGGCAAAATGCTTTGCTGCATTTCGTCCATCTTTATGTTCTGAGTTCAAATTTTGCCGAGACCAACTTTGCCTTTCATTTTTTCAGGGTTGATAAATTAAGTACCACTGAAACACTGGGGTCAATGCAATCAACCATCCCCTCCCCCAAAATTTCAGGCCTTGTGCCTATAGTAGAAATGATTACTATTATTATTAAGGCGGCAAGCAGGCAGAATCAGTATCACTCCGGGCAAAATAGTTAGTGGCATTTTTTCTGTCTTTAAGTTCTGAGTTCAAATTCCACCAAGGCTGACTTTGCTTTTCATCCATTCAGGGTCAATGAAATAAGTACCAGTTACGTACTGAGATCATTGTAATTGACTAGCTCCCTCCCCTCCCAAATTTCAGGCCTTGTGCTTACAATAGAAAAGATTATTATCATTATTATTATTATTAAGGTGGTAAAATCGTTAGCACTCCAGGCAAAATGCTTAGTGGCATTTCCTCCATTTTTACGTTCTGAGGTTGACTTTACCTTTCATCCTTTCAGGGTCAATGAAATAAGTACCAGTGAAATACTGGGGTTAATGTAATCAACTATCCCCTTCCCCCCAGATTTCATTCCTTGGGCCTATAGTAGAAAGGATTATTATTATAATTATTAGAGTCATAAATTAGTAGAGCCATTAAAGTGGGAGAACATGCCATGTCGTATTTCTTCTGGTTCTGAACATTCTTGTTTCAAATCCCATTGAGGTCGACTTTGCCTTTCATCCTTTCGGGGTCGATAAATTAGTACCAGTTGCATACTGGAGTCAATCTAATTGATTGCCTCCCTCCCCCCAAATTTCGGGTCTTGTGCCTAGAATAGAAAAGGATTGATAAAATAAAATACCAGTCAAGAAACTAGAAATAGTGTAACTGACTTACTACTCCCCATAAAATTGCTCTCCAAAATTTGAAACCATTATTATTAAGACGATGGATTGGCAGAATTGTTAGGGTGTCAGACTAAATGCTTAGTTGCATTTCTTCCAGCTCCTTATGCTCACACACACACACACACACACACACACACACACACACACACACACACACACACACCACATGGCTATAACTAGCACTATAATATAGAACTGTAGTTTGATTCATTATGTTTTTAAAATGGTGAAAGTTCTCTGGTGAATATCTTGGTTGATACTCTACTTTATCTAATTGGTGCTAATTAGCAGAATTAGTAGATCACCAGAGGCAATGTCTTGCAGTGTTTAACTAGTTCCATATTGGTGGGGTAAATATGAATGATTCTTTTCACATCTCCCGAAAGTTGCAGACTTGTGCTAATATTAGGGGTTAGTATTCTTACTAAAAAGAAGAAAGGAAATATTTTTTGTTATGAACATACTGGACAAGTTGCTTTGTGGCATTTGTTCGAGCTCTATACATTCTGAATTCAAATTCCACCAAGGTCAGTTTTGCCTTTAATTCTTTCAGAGTCAATAAAATGAGTACCAGTTAAGCACTGGGGTTAATGTAATTGACTGTTCCCACTTCTTACCCTCAAATTTCAGACCTTGTGCTTATAGTAGAAAGGTTTATTATCATTATCAAGGTGGTGAACTGGCAGGACCATAACCAAATCAGACAAAATATTTAGCAACATTTCTTCAAGCCATTTACATTCTCTGTTCAAATTCTGCCAAGGTTGATTTTGCCTTTCATCCTTTCAGGGTTAATGAAATAAGTACTAGTCAAGTACTGGGGGTCAATGTAAGTGACTTGTCCCTCCCACCCAAGTTTCAGGCCTTATGCCTTTACTAGAAAGAATAATTATTATTTTGTTTTTCTGCAGCCCGGAGAAGATCTTGGAGAAACAGATCGAACACAGGACAGTGGTGTGATAAGGTAATTATAAAATTATTTCACATCTCTCTCTCTCTTTCTCTCTCTCTCTCTCTCTTTCTCTCTCTCTCTCTCTTTCTCTCTCTCTCTCTCTCTCTCTCTCTCTCTCTCTCTCTCTCTCTCTCTCTCTCTCTCTCTCTCTCTCTCTCTCTCTCTCTCTCTCTCTCTCCATCTTTCATTTTTTTTACCAAGCTCAGTTTCTTTCTATAAAAATGCTCACATACTCAATTTGAGATTGGGAAATGAGATTGTCTGACATTTATACGTTTCTCAAATGTATTGATATTTAGTACCATTAGTGAAGGGAAATGGTTGAAACTGGGAGTGAAAGCAGCTTGCCATTTTTAGATGTATAGTTGAGTATAGGAAGGTAATCACCATTTTAAATAATCTGGTTTCACAACCATATGGTTTTGAATTCAGTAACACTGCACAGCATTTTGAACAAGTGTCTTGGGCTGACGAAAGCCTTGTCAGTGAATTTGGTAGATGGAAACTGAAAGAAACCCATCCTGTGGAGGAGTGAATCAACCCTATGATAAAATCAACCGTAGCAAGATTTGATTTCAAAATGTAGAGAAATGAAATTAGATAGCGTACATTATTTATTTGAGTCTATCATATTAGTTACACTATTCCCTTTAAAATGATATAATAATAATGATGATGATGATGATGATGATAGATATTGATGATGATGATGATGATAGATAGATATTGCTAACATAATAATAATAACTAGCTGGACCTGTGAAAAATTCATGGAAAACATAAAAAATGTAAGCATCTGTAAACAGTGTACTGGTGTCATGAGAAATGTTTGCAAATTATGACCATCTGTCTTTATGTTCTGAGTTCAAATTCTGCTGAAGTCAACTTTACCTTTCGTCCTTTCGGGGTTGATGAATTACGTATTAGTTGTGTACTGGGGTCGATCTAATCAACTGACCCCCTCCCCACAAAAAATTCAGGCCTAGAAAAGTATATTGTGACAGTTACAGAATATAGAAAGTAATGTAACACTAATGACTATATATTCCAACCAAAATATCTCGGTTACACAAACGTAAACGGAATTACTATTTAACCTTAAAATACAGCATACATATTCAAAGAACCTTCTTGGTTTAGTGGTATGGAACATTTTTCTGGTATTCTTTTATTCTTTTACTTGTTTCAGTCATTTGACGGTGGCCATGCTGGAGCACTACCCTTTAATCAAAGAAATTGACCCCCTGGACTTATTCCTTGTAAGCCGGGTGCTTATTCTATCAGTCTCTTCTACTGAACAGCTAAATTACAGGGATGCAAACACACCAACATTGGTTGTCAAGCAATGGTGGTGGTTGGACAAACACAGACACAAACACACACACACCCACACACATACATACATATATATATATATATATATATATATATATATATATGACAGGCTTGGAGGTGGTGGTGATGCTGGTGCGATTTTGTGGTTTACTGGTATGCTGAGAGAGATTCAATGAACCCCTAAGTGGTTCTCCAATCTTAAAGATGTAATGTGGGTGTGTAATGATGGAGCAGCTGGTGTGGTGGTGATGCTAGCTAGTGCAGTGGTCTTCCTCACAGTACTTTATGGTAGACAATATTTTGTGTGTATGTCACACCACGTTTTTGGCCTTGTCTGTTATCCTAATTGAATGTCATAACTCTTACTTTGATATTGTTCATAGGTCGTGCTCTTGAAAATGCGACATATAATTGGCCATGAGAAAATATCGGTTGAGGCAAATGTATTCCAACTTTTTCAACTGTTTGCCCTTGAGCCTTATTAATTGTCATTGAATATGCAAGTTGAAGTGGAGACTGAAGTCTGTTTAGTGTGAATAGAATATTTGCATCACTTGGGCTAAGTTTAATTCTAGAAATTAGAACTGTACGATCTCTGTTGGAGCCTGTTACCAATGATGCCTCTACGCAATGTCCATGAAGTCTTTGCACTTTCATGAAAGTTCCATTACATAATCCTTGAATGATTGAAAGATTTCTTAGCAACATTACAATAGCACCTACTTTTAAGTTGAAGTGATGAGGAGGCATACCGGATGGAGTGAGTGGGTTTATGAATTCAAATGGATAGTTCTGAACCTTCTCTTCATTATTGCAAGACACTGAATCTGTGCTTAAGTACGTTTTAAGTGTCTCTAGTATAATATTAAGAACATTTTCATTTATTGCAAGACAGAATTTTTAGGAGATAAAATTACTCGTTTTTCCATTTCTTCTGGTGTGCAGTTGTTGGAAATTTCTGGGTACAAATGTACAAATTGAAATGCAAAAGAAAGAAATAATAAATGGATTTATGAATGAAAGTTTGGTAATTGCATTTATTTCCACCACGCTACACTTATTATTTCAAACATGTTTTAACTAACCTATTCTATACACACACAGACAAATATATTCATATATATATGTCTCGAGTTGTAGCTGTAATTCAGAAGGGCCAGCCTTATCATATTCTGTGTGAGGCTGAATCTCTCTGAGAACTACATTAATGTTATGCATGTTTGTGGAGTATTCAACCATTTGTGAGTTAATTTTATCCTCATGTAGTAATGAAAAGTGAAATTGACAGCCAATATTTGATGTGTTTATGTATCTATGAACTTTTCTTTGAATTTATGTATCTACTGTCTCTCTCGCTTTTTCCCTTTCTCTTTCACTTCCTCTGTGTCCCTCTTCTCTCCCGCTTTTGATTTAACAATGTGTATATGTATCTTTGTATCTACTTCTCTTGTGATGTGATAAACATTTAAAAACACAAAATGAACGCTTTCACCACTAACTGTCACACTCTCTCACTTTCTCTCTCACTCTCTCACTTTCTCTCTCACTCTCTCTCTCACTCTCACTTTCTCTCACACTCTCACTTTCTCTCTCACTCTCACTTTCTCATTCTCTTTCTTTCTCTATTACATCCTCTCTAAAACATTTAAAAACACAAAACAAATGCTGTCACCACTCACTGTCTCTCTCACTCTCTCTTTTTCTCTTACTTCCTCTCTGTCCTCCTCTCTCTCACTTTGCCACTTCAAAGAAGTAAGTGTGATGCACACAACAAGTACGTATAAAAACAAAAAGTTAGTGTATTAATATTATTGATAATAATAATAATAAGTAGCTGGACCCGTGAAAAATTTACGGAAAACATAAAAAGTATAAGCATCTGTAAACATTGTACTGGTGCCGTGAGAAATGTTTCTATATTACAACCATCTGTCTTTACGTTCTGAGTTCAAATTCTGTCAAGTTCGACTTTGCCTTTCGTCCTTTCAGGGTCGATAAATTAAGTATCAGTTGTGTACTGGGGTCAATCTAATCAACTGGCCCCCTCCCCACAAAAAAATATATTGTGACAGTTACAGAATATAGAAAGTAATGTAACACCAATGACTATATAATCCAGCCAAAATATCTCAGTTACACAAACGTAAACGGAATTGCTATTTAACCTTAAAATACAGCATACATATTCAAAGAACCTTAATGTACAAACTGAAATGCAAAAGAACGAAATAATAAATGGATTAACGAAGGAAAGTTTGGTAATTGCATTTATTTCCACCACGCAACACTTATTATCGCAAACCTGTTTTAACTAGCCTAAACTATACACGCACACAAATACATTCATATATATATGTCTCGAGTTGTAGCTGTAATTCAAAGAGGCCAGCCTTGTCATATTCTGTGTGAGGTTGAATTTCCCTGAGAACTACGTTAATGTTATGCATGTCTGTGGCGTACTCAGCCATTTGTGAGTTAATTTTATCCTCATGTGGTAATGAAAAGTGAAATGAAATTGACACCCAATATTTGATGCGTGTATGTATCAATGTATGAACTTTTCTTTAGATTTATGTATCTACTGTCTCTCTCACTTTCTTTCTCTTTCATTTCCTTTGTGTTCCTGTTCTCTCCCGTTTTTGATTTAACAATGTGTATATGTATCTATTTCTCTTGCGATGTGATAAACATTTAAAAACACAAAACGAACACCATCACCACTCACTGTCTCTTTCACTCTCTCTCTCTTTGCCTCTCTCTCACTCTTTCTTTCTCTTTTACATCCTCTCTAAATCATTTAAAAACACAAAACAAATGCCGTCACCACTCACTGTCTCTTTCACTCTCTTTCTCTCTCACTCTCCCTTTCTCTCTCTCTCTCTCTCTCTCTCTCTCTCTCTTACTTCCTCTCTGTCCTCCTCTCTCGCTTTGCCACTTCTTTGAAGTGTGATGCACACAACAGGTACGTACAAAAACAAAACGTTAGCGTATTAATATTATTGATAATAATATTGTTTTAAATTTTGGCTAAATGCAAAATCAGTGACCTTTCGATCACTGTTTAACTATATCAGCCAGCAGCCAGTATTTGCTTGACATGAAGTGACATGGATATCTGCTACTGATGAAGATAACAAGTGAAATCTAGATCTTGTAATTTCACTACCAATACTGGGTGACTTGCAGCTGCTGCTGTCTTTCAGTTTTTAACATTATCCATCTACAAGATACTTTCTCAAGATGGATACTGCAGCTTAAAGGGCTTTCAATAGTATACACACTCTAAGTGTATACACTGATTGCTAATTTTGAATTAATACTGCTTCCATCATTAATAATGAAATATATGCGTGTGTATGTAAATATAAAATGACAGGCTTCATTTATATATTCTTTTACTCTTTCACTTGTTTCAATCAATTGACTGCGGCCATGCTGGAGTACTGCCTTTAGTCGAGCAAACCGACCCTAGGACTTACTCTTTGTAAGCCTATACTTATTCTATCGGTCTCTTTTGCTGAACTTTTAAGTTACAGGGACGTAAAGGTTGGGAGGACAAACACAGACACACAAATACACACACACTCACACACACACACACACACACACACACACACACACACATGCACATATATACGATGAGCTTCTTTCAGTTTCCATCTACCAAATCCTCTCACAAGGCTTTGGTTGGCCTGAGGCTATAGTAGAAGACACTTGCCCAAGGTGTCACACAGTGGGACTGAACCCAGAACCATGTGATTGGTAAGTAAGTCACTTACCACACAGCCATTCCTGCACCTATACATATGTATGTATGTATGTATAAATATGTAAAACAACACGTTTCTTGTAAAACAAGAATGTAAATATGTAAAACAACATGTTTCTTTCAGTTTTTATCAACTAGTTTCAATCACAAGGCTGTAGTTGGCCTAGGGCTATAGTAGTAGATGCTTACCTAAGGTGCCGTGCAATAAGACTGCAGCTGAGACCACATGGCTGAGAAGCAAGCTTTTTGATCACACAGCCATGCCTACTACTACTACTACTACTACTACTACTGATGATGATGATGATGATTCTAATATAAATAATGATGATGATACTAATATAGTGATGATGATGTTGATTTGTCTTCCCAGTATAGATGATTGTGATATGTTAGAGTCAAAAGATGTCATTGCTGCCCAGATTGAGCTAATGCAACCCTCACAGTTTGCAGCAAATAATGAAAATTGCCATACCAGGTAAGAATGGCCATCAACTTATCTTTACTGTATTATCTTTCTGTAGCTATTTTTATGAGTGTTTAGTGTAAGTATGCAAGTTTAGTGTATGTATACAAGTGACATAAGGAGAGAACGTTTGCAAGTGGTCATGCTTCTGAATATTGTGCATGTGTGTGTGTGTGCGCGCGCGTGTCCTTATCCTTTCACATCAAGAATCTTGCAAAACACACACACACTCGCACGTGTGCGCACACACATATGGATAGACGTATGTGTATGTATGTAACTAACCCTTTCCCTCTCCCTGTTTTCTGCCATATACCCACCCCAGCCTCCCCTCTTTTCATTCCCTTATTCCTCTGCTTAGGATCATCACCCACTCTCTCTTCTGTTCTCTCATAGTTATAAGGACTATATCAAGGCCTTAATCTTGCAAGTTATGAGACAACCATCACTAGGGTTGGTGCCATGACAGAAAGCACTTATTACACTCTGTAAAGTGGTTGGCATTAGGAAGGGTATCCAGCTATAGAAATCATGCCAAAGCGAGCATTGATGCATGACATAATCCTTTCATGTTGATGATGATGATGATGATGCCGATGGCACACAGACACATAAATTGTAATAATGAAGTCAAACCACATATTTTGAAAGCATTTCTGAAGGCGGTGAGCTGACAGAATTGTTACAGTGCCAGGCAAAATGCTTAGCAGTTTTGCCTTAAATTCGTTTGGGGTTGATAAACTAAGTACCAGTTGGACACTGGGATCAATGTAATTGACTTACTTCTCCCCTGAAATTACTGGCCTTGTGCCAAAATTTGAATAATATATATGTTTCAGATCTGTATAATATGTAACAGGAATTACGCAGATTTGAAACATTAAATATTTTCAAAATATTATTTGCTTTGACTTCAGTGTTACAATTTATACAACTTGATGCCAGCAGAAATTAACCTGTCCTGATTCTAACAAAGATTTGGAGTAGTTTCTTGGATTTGACTTGAAAATCCTGGTGCCATGCATTGCTTCTTAGCAAAACATGAAATATATATCACAGTACTGACTAGACCATCAGATGCTGTTGTACACCACTGGTCACAGTGCACTTCCAGTTCTGTCTTGATTGCACTGTTCTTTACCAAAATTACTTAACTAAATTGTCATTCCATTGCCATAGAGGTTTTGCAAATGGCCTTTTCCAATCTCTTGGATACCACTCAGCAACTGCAAAGGTCCACCCATCGTCTATGAACCTTGTGATATGGTACTCTGTGATCACATCATTCGTTCTGCCCAATCCTTGAATTCTTTCATTTCAAATGTGCTCTGTTAGTGATATTCTGAGCACAGATATTTCCGTGGCCCTTTGTGTTGTAGCCAATCAATGTTCTATCCTCTTTGTATTAGCCTACACCTCGCTTGCATATAAGAGCTCAGGTAGGACAGTGCTATTGAAGAGGCTGGCATGTTTGGCATTGTCTAGCTTTGTTTGGAGTACATCCATTATTAAGTTAAATGCTTTCCATCCTACCCTTATTCTCTTTGAGATTTCAGCTTCCATATCTCAGTGTATATTCACTGCATACCCTAAGCAGATGTACTCCTTTACCTCCACTTTTTGATTGCTTCCTTTCTCTACATAGTCTACACAGCTGGTCCTCCTTCAAACTCCATCTGTGCAGGTTTGTTGGTGTTGGAAGTGTGTTATACACCACCCACTGCAAGAAGGAGATACAGAAAGATTCCAGTCTCCACAGGTCTGTCCATATGACCTTGACCTTCCTTTTATATATTATATGTCTGTGTGTGAATGTAAATCTTTGCTATTTGCTAATCACCTCTCTCTTGACATTCCAGGAATGGTGACAATGACAAAAACATTCATGCCAATTTTCTGCCAGACCTAGAAATCTCCAACACAATTTCCCACAGTTCCAACAACTATATAAAAACGAACAGCATCACCAAATGTAAGCTGAAAGTTTTTTGACTCTCTTCCTCGTTATTTCTTTATATCAGGGATATCAAACTCATTTTCCTTGCCAGCCAGATATTATGAGAATCTCTATTTGTAATATAGGCCAATTAAATTGATAAGGGGTTCAATATACATTGTGAAAACTTTATTAGTAATACAAAAGGAAAAATTACAAGGTATTAGCAAAGTTTGTGAGCAGAGATGTGGAGGAAAAACTTGTATTTATTCGTTATTTGAATTATTATTATTCAATTTGACTCAGGTTTTGTCTTATTCCTGGTAGAATTTATGTGTGTAGTGGGTTACTACTTGTAACTTTAGATATCCACAAGCTTTCAATAATCTTTCGAGTGTTCAAACCCTTCTGATAATCTTTCCTGTCCCTAAGAAACAAACTTTCTGTAGAAGTTCAAGAGGGCATTCCATTTCAGTCTCACTCAACCATTTGTCTACATCATTACTTACAGTTCCTAATGCACCAACATTTACAGTTTTCATATTCCAAATTCTCACAATTTCAAATTTTAAGGGATTGTATTTTTTAAATTTTTCATCTACCTTTACAATCCGGGAATCAAATGGATGTGATGGATGAATTATATATGAATGATATTCCTTTTCCTGTTTTGTTACTGAGTATGATGCTTTCTTGTTTGCATGTTTTGAGACATTATTATTATTATTATTATTATATATATCTATCTATCTATATATATATATATATATATATATATATTGTTGTACTTGGGGATGGTCATATTGCCAGTTTAGCCAATAAATATATATATATATATATATATATATATATCATCATCATCATCATCGTTTAACGTCCGCTTTCCATGCTAG
>NC_068987.1:47385350-47401187 GCF_001194135.2 Octopus bimaculoides | reverse complement strand
ATATATATATATATATATATATATATATTTAGAGAGAGAGAGAGAGTTCAAGGAGGTTGGAGGTTGTCTGTGTTCAAGACCTGTATTATTTAGAAAAGGTGACAGAAAGAATACAGTGAAATTGGTGTGACCAGAGCAGTCTGCAATGTTTGAGAAACTGACACTCTGAAATGTTGGGTATTCCATGTCCTATGGCAATTTCATTATAGCCTTTCTATCACTTTACACACACGCACGCACACACACACACACATGTGGCTGTGTGGCAAGAAGTCTGCTTCCCAACAACATGATTCTAGATTCAGTCCCACTGCATGGCATCTTGGGCAAGTGTCTTCTACTGTAGCCTCAGTCTGACCAAAGCTTTGTTTGTGACTTTGATAGGGAGCAAAGTATTGAAATGGGCAGAATGGATGAGAGGATGGACGAGGCATTTACATTTACACATTTCTTTTTTAAGTTTCATAAATAATTATATAAATAAAAGGTACCCAACTGGCAGGAGGTGGGGTAGTCTTTTGAGCTTTGTAATTTGGGGGAAAGATTAATGACATAATTATTTATATTTACAGCTACTGATGGTGAAATTGATTCCATTGCTGAATACTTCAAAATCTGTGATAACAGTACGCGACAGACCTTCCTTGATGTTATGCGAAATGATAGAGATCAACATGCATTGGCTCTGGACAGTATGAGTAGTGAGCTAAAATGTAAGGGTAACTGTTTTATATATTATGTATACATGTGTATATGTTATATATATATGTTATCAGTAAATAATTAGAGCAGGCAGTAGGTATTGATAAAGGAAATTGTCAGCAAAATGCTTTATCATTATGAAATGAAACTTAAATATATTTTGATAGCATATACGTATTAAGCACGTGAGATATTAGACTATATTAGAACTGAATGTACATTTATATATATATATATATATTTATATATTTATTTAACCACTGGTAATAAATTATTTTGATTTATTACCCTCATATTTGATATATATATATATATATATATATATATATATATATATATATTTGTGTGTCCATGTATATGTATTTATGCATGTTTATATAGGATGTATGGACAGCGTATTTGTATGTGAGAGAGTGCTTGACTGGTGAGATTAACAGTGTGTGTAAGTTTATGTGTTTGACATAGTGTGTACATGCAGGCTCATGTGCAGGCATGTCTATAGACATGATACGTAGATAGTAGTGTGCCTGGTAGCAGTAAGAAGAGTTTACTCAAGAGGCTGAGTGGTGTGTATGTTTGTGTGTGCAGGCATGTGTGTATGTATAGGCAGTATGAGTAGTGGTGTGTGCATGCAAGCTGTAAGTATGCATGTGCTGGAAGGAATATTAGATGAGTGGGCTTCATGATGATCATCATCATCATCATTTATAACATCCAACTTCCATACTGGCATGGATTGGAACTGGCAAGCCAGAGGACTGTCAGCTTTGGCATTGCTTCTACAGCTGGATGTCCTTCCTTACATCAGTCACTTTACATCAATGTGTCTCAACCATTTTTACTTATCGACTCATTGATTCCTGCTTTACTTTACTAGACCCCACATATCCATTTGAAGTTTAGAAAAAATCCCATCATATTTTTATAATTAAACTAGCAGAGATACCCAGCGTTGCCTGTGTCACATGGAGCTGAAGAATTAGACTTTTCTTTTATATTTTCTCTAATGAACTGGAATACCTATGATTCAAATTTCATCAAGATTGAAGATTAAGAATTTTAATGAGGGTTCTTTCCCTCTTTACACACCCTAACAAAAATTTTAATCATGACACATTTATTCCATACTACTCATCTTTATGCCTAGATTCCAAAATTCAAATCTTATGAAACCTATTCAAAGGTTTTTGCTCCTGAAAAATGGAGCACATGGAGCTCTAAAATGTGGGAGTTAAGGCCCCTATTAGTGGTGGGGTCTTAAAGTTAACCAGAGAAGTTTAATTGTTGGGAATCTTTTTTAACTTGTGTCTTATATCTATTGTTCAAATTTCTTTGAAATCGAAAATATATGAATGTTCACTGCAAAAGAGAGCAAAGCTACAGGAAACCAATAGACGAATGATCACAATAAGCAGTCAGCTACCCTACCCTAGTCATTACCACTCTCCAATGTAGGATTCCTCACCATACAGGTGACCGGCACAGCTGTAAGATGCATTACGGATCTATAGCAATTGGAAGGACGTGACCCAACTCAAATAAACATTAACAACTGTGTGACGTGAGGGCTAAGGAGAAATGAAAGTGTCACCTTTGGAGTTTACCAATGATCACTATGCTGAATAAATTTGCAATCTATAAATCTCTTTAAATGACCAATCACTTACCTGGAAAGACCTTGAAATCAATGTTACCATCTGGGGACTATCTCTAACCCAGTGATAATAAAAAGACTCAAAGGTCTGCAACCAAATAACTTTACTCAAAATAACATTTCGCAACTGAATCAGTGGAGGCAAAGATGCCTCTCCTTTACTTGATAATTTATGCACCACATTGCAGAAATCACAATCTAAGTATATCTCAAAGCAAATTCTTACACTGTTGTACCATTGAATTACAAATAACACTCATCTTGCATGCTCGGGTGACTCTACAGCTTCAAAGACTGCGATTGTATTCATCTTGGCTTAGGAAAAATGACTAAATTGTGGGGGTTAAGCACCATTAAGGGGTCTTACTAACTCCTAAGAAGTTGAAATTTTAGGAATATTACTTCATTTGTGTCTAATATCTATGGTTAAAATTTCCTCAATAGCAAAAATATATGAATTTTCATGGGGGTTATGGCCTCATTTATGTCCCCTCACTTTCAAACAGCTGACTGACATTGCAATTGCAAGAGATGCTTCATGCTACAAACAGCTATGTATGTAGTTTCAAGTATGCCGTGGAGATCACCTCAAGCCCCAATTTTAAAGTGGTCATTGATGCTGACAAACGCCCATCTGGAGAACACCTTGGACGCTACAACCAACCTTCATGTAATGAAATCACTATCATTCTTCAGAGTGACCACTTGAACCCTAGGGACATCGTACTGTTGTATCGTGATGATACCATAGGGCGAATTCCAGAAACTCACAAGGCATACGATGCGCTCCAGTACCCCCTACTATTTCCTCATGGTGAAAACGGGTACCATATTGGCATTCTGCAATGTCAGGTTTCATGCATGGCTTTCTACTCTTATCGCCTGATGATTCAAGTCAATTTCATGAATCATCTGCACTGTTCCCTCAAGCTTTTCCATCAGTTCGCTGTCGACATGTATGCAAAAATGGAATCTGAAAGGCTTTGTTACATTAGAAACAATAAAAAAAAGCTGCGATCTGAGCAGTATATCCATCTCCGCGATAGCCTCAACAATGACGTTGCTCCTGGGGATATAAGACATGCATGCATTTTGCCCTCAACGTTTACCGGTGGTCCGCGTTATATGCAGGGGAGAATGCAAGACTCTATGACATGTGTACGTCATTTTGGTCAGCCTGATCTCTTCATAACTTTCACCTGCAATCCCAAGTGGCATGAGATACAGGCAGAACTTTTCAATGGTCAAAAGCCCAACGGCAGACACGACCTTATTGCCAGGGTTTTCCGATTGAAGTTAATTAAACTCAGGGATTTCATGAAATTTGGCCAGGTATTTAGATGTGTTCAGTGTGACATGTTCACAGTTGAGTGGCAGAAAAGGGGTTTGCCACATGCCCACATTCTTATTTGGTCCACAAAGATAAGCACAAACGACATAGACAAGATAATCTCTGCAGAATTTCCTGATCCCTCTGCTGACAAAGACCTCTTCAAAATAATTCGCATAAACATGGTTCATGGCCCTTGTGGGCATGGGTTCATCCCTCGCTCACCTTGCTTACGAGATTCTGTATGTACCAAAAAATTTCCAAAACAGTTCCTCCATTACACCCAGATTTGCACGGACAGTTACCCGCTGTACAAACGCAGGAGACCCGAAGACGGTGGGTTTTCGGCATGTGTTGGTTCGTATGAAGTCGATAACTGCTGGAGTTTGCAACGATCAAGACCAAGCCGCAAAATGAACCACAATATCACCAGGTACTGACTTCGAGCTGACACTGCAATTGCAAGAGATGCTTCATGCTACAAACAGCTACGTGCGTAGTTTCAAGTATGCTGTGGAGATGACCTCAAGCCCCAATTTTAAACTAAAGTTGTTTTGCACAAGCATTTGTATAGCCAATTAGACAGATGAAATTTACGTACGCTTATTAATGTTACGCAGAACAGCCTTCAGACTTTCCCTATTAATTTCATCGTCTTTTGAATTATGAACATATTTACATCATAAGGGTTTTTTCGTTGTAAGGCTTTCTTTTTCTGTTGATTTTCACCTAGCAAGACTTATCGTAGATGGCGTAATAAGTCACACCCGGACCACGTCGGATTATACTGCTACTATATACACACTTATATGTATGTATATGTATATATGTATGTATATATATATGTATAAATATATGTATGCATGTATATATGAGTATAAATATTTGTGTACATATTACATATACATCTATATATATATACATATATATATATATATATATATATATATACACACATATATATGTATATACACATATATACATATACATACATAAACAAATCTATACATACATGTATATATATATACATATATATCTGTATATATTCATGTATGCTATACATCTATATATATGTAGTGGTTTCATGCAAGCATAGCATGGATTCGATCCTTGATACTCAAATTTCACTTAACAGTTCAACAGCACTTTTCTCACGTTAAAACTATAGTTTTTCTGTGAGTGACAGCAGTTACATTTGCCAGATGCCTTTGCTAAGCAGAATAATGTCTTTGCCACTTGACCCTTCTAACCTCTTCTAGGCCACCAAAAACTAGAATAGAGATAACAGACCACCAATGAAATCTATTCTTCTTAACAATATCTATAATTCTGGCTGGTTTTGGATAGTTATAAAAACAAGAAGTCTGTAAGCTAAAGTCAGTTAGTGAGAGTGACTGACAGAGAGGCAGCTGTCCGGCTCAAGTGAAATGCTGTCTCGACTGAGGTAACTTCACAGAGTGACAATTATGGAATTAACCAATGTAGAAGTCAGCTACATGATTTTACCTATGTGAAAATATATTTAAAAGATGCATATAAGTCCTTATATAAAAGTACGTGTGTGTGTGTCATCATCAGTCTGTGTTTTTGTACATATGAGAGGATATACACCTGGCTTTGCTGGATGTGCAGTGTCAGTGTACATGTGCAACAGAGTGTAAACGTCTTGAGAAAAAAGTTGAGCATAAGAGGCGTCAGGTGTAGTGTGCTGGTATGGTCATGTGATGCATATGGACGAGGACAGCTGTGTGAAGAAGTGCTGGTCTCTAACTGTGCAGGGAACCTATGAAGGAGGTAAGCCCAGGAAGATATGGGACAAAGTGGTAAAGCATGATCTGAAACGTTGGGCCTCACGGAGGTGATGATAGTGACTGAGACCTTTGACAATATGCTGTGCTTGAGAAGACTCATCAAGCCAAGTGAAATCATAGTCATGGCAGATGTTAGTGTCACCTAACTGGCACCTGTGCTGGTGGCATGTAAAAAGCATAGATTGGATGGTGTTAGGAAAGGCATCCAGCTGTAGAAACCATGCCAAATCAGAATGGAACTTGGTGCAGCTCTTCGGCTTACCAGTTTCAGTAAAGCCATCTAACCCATGCCAGCATGGAAGGCAGACGCTAAATGATGGTGATGTAAGTGTGTATGTATGCATGTAGAAGTAGAGAGAACAAGAGAGAAAGAGAATCAGACAAATAAAGAGAGCTGGAATGAGGCAGAGAAGGAAATAGTTGTGCAAGATCCTGGTAGTTGATTAGTGTGTGTGTTGTGCATACATGTATATATGTTTGTGTCAGATAGATACAAGTAGTGCATGTATGCATGCACATGTGTGAGGTGTTTTGTGAGTTGAGATTGGCTCTGTGTGTGTGTGTACATAGATGTGTGTAACTGAGTGTATGGCATATATTGGATGTTGTGTGTGCATGTGCACATGTATGTGAATGTGTACGTGTGTGAGGGAGACATGTGTGGGTGAGCAGTTACAGGAAAGTGGGTGGTTGAGACTGAACAGCATATGAGTTTGAAAAGAAAAGATGAATTGTTCTTTGCAAAGTCTGACAGGGTTTTTTTTTTTATTACATTAAACCTGTTTACACACAAAACCCTCACAACATACACATATACACGCTCACACACATACACACATTCTTTGTTTTGTCCTATACTATCTATAACATTTTCCAAAATGTAAATCCTTTGTGGTCAACAAAGAAATTATTACTACTACTACTAAGGCAGCTAGCTGGCAGAATTGTTAGCATGCTGAACAAAATGCTTAACAGCATTTCTTCCATCTTTACATTTTGAGTTCAAATTCCACTGAAGTCACCTTTGCCTTTCATTCTTTCAGGGTTGATAAAATAAGTACCAGTTGAGCTCTAGGGTCAATGTAATTGACTCACCCCCTCCCTGAGGTTGCTGGCTTTTGCCAAAATTTGAAATCAATATCATTATTATTACTACAACTGAGGTAGCAAGCTGTCAGAATCTTTAGCATGCTGAACAGAAGGCTTAGCAGCATTTCATCCATCTTCATGTTCTGAGTTCAAATTCTGCCAGGGTTGACTTTGCTTTTCATCCTTTCAGGTTCAATAAAATAAGTACCAGTTCAATACTAGGGTCAATGTAATAAACTTACTCCCTCCCCTAAAAGTTCTGGCTTTGTGCCAAAATTTGAAATCATTATTATTAATAAGGCAGCAAGCTGGCAGATTCATCAGAAGCTTCAGAGAGAATGCCTTGCAGTATATCTTCCAGTTATCCCATATTCTGTGTTCAAATTATGCTGGGGTCAACTTTGCTTTTTATACCTACAGGCTTGATGATTCCAATCATGTTCTGAAGTCAGTGGTATTGACCTGCCCTCTCCCCACCCAAAATTACTGACTTTGCTTCAAATTAAAAACACCTGTTGTCATTGATGCTGCTGTTGTTGTTGCTCCTGCTGCTCTTGTGTTGTTCTTAAGGCAGCAGGATCATTAGCATGCTGGGCCAAATGCTCAGCAACATTTCATCTGTCTTTATGTTCTGAGTTCAAATGCCACCAGGGTCGACTTTGTCTTTCATCCTTTTGGGGTTGGTAAAATAAGTACTGGTTGAACACTGGGGTCAATGCAATCAACTTATCCCTTCCCCTGAAATTGCTAGCCTTGTGCCAAAATATAAAATTATTATCATTATTATTATTATTATTATTATTATTATCATTAATGTAATATTTGTCTTACTTTTTTAGCTGTGTCTAGTTTATTGCAAGAAGTGCGAGAGAAGCAACAGAGGAAAAAAGACCGACTAGAAGAGTTACTCTCCGAAGTCAATCAGGTACGAGCAGACTATACTCTCCTAGAACTACAGAACACGGAACTAACGCAACAGGAGACACAGCTTCAGGATAAGCTAAAACAGTACAGCAAAAAAGTCTCACTTTGTGATTCTGCTTTGAATGCCATGACAAATGGCAAAGAACTTCAAATGTCAGTAAAATGACTTTAGCAGGAGAGAGAGTAGAGAACATAATTTTTGTGTTCTTTTCCAGAACATCTGATAAACTTTGAAATTTGTCACCACTGTTTTCTTTTCTTTATTATTTTTTTCGTCAAAATTTATTTTGTTTGCGAAAATATAAAATTTATAAAATTTTAATCAAGAAAAGAAAAAAAAGTTAAAAAAATATTCTTAAAAATACAAACAAATAAACTAAACTACAAATATATTTGCATGTATTTATGTTCATCATTCATCATCATCATCATCATCGTCATTTAAAGTCCCCTTTTCCATGCTTACAGGGGTCAGACAAAATTTGTTGAAGCAGATCTTCTACTGTTGGATGCTGTTCCTGTTGCCAACCCTCATCTGTTTCCAAGCAAAGTAATATTTCCTCAAAGACAGACATATTTTTGCAGAATGTTTTTCCAGTGGAAATGAATGTCATTCATTTACAACTATCATAAGATGTCAAGACATGGTAACACACACACACACACACACACACACACACACACACACACACACACACACACACACACACACACACACACACACACACACACACACACACGTGAAGGCGCATGACTTGGTGCTTAGACCATTGGACTCACAATTCCTGGACCAGGCTGTGGGTTGTTTTCTTGTGCAAGACGCTTTATCTCACATTGCTCCAGTTCATTCAGTTATGACATCACTTGTGCCAAGCTGTATTGGCCTTTGCCTTTCCCTTGGATAACATCAATAGCATGGAGAAGGGAGGCTGGTATGCATGGGTGACTGCTGGTCTTCCATAAACAACCTGCCCAGACTTGTGCTTCGGCAGGGAACTAAGTGCAATCCCATGGTCATTCTTGACGAAAGGGGCTCTTTACTGTTTACCCTTTTATATATATACATACAGAAAAAGCATGGAATTTATATATTTAAACATAATTGCTGAGTTGTTACAACAGAGTTGTTAGAGCGTACCATAAGAAATATGGGCGGAATAAGGTATGCAGATTATTGATCCCTTATTTCTTATCACACACTCTACTCTTACAACTCTATTGTAACAACTCTGCAATTAAACTATAGAAATTCCATGCTCTAAACTCATACCAGTTGTTTGCCTGTGTATTCTTTCTTTTTACTGCTTATGTACCTGCTCAATGATAAGCCACATATAGCCATTCATTGCTAGGCAGCTACAACACCACTTTTTGTCTTCATAGCAGTCGAAGTTAGTGTTTTAACTGGTAAGTCAACTTGAGCATCTATTACATCACATCATTAGTTACAGTTTTATCTAAACTATTGTTTATTTATATAAAATAGATGTTTTTTGTTTTGTTTAGAAGAGGTGAACATTTTTTTTTTGTCTATTTTGGGTGAGGTTTCAGGACAATGGAGACAGATAGACTGATAGATAGACAAACAGATAGACAGAAAGATAGGTAGAGAGAGGGACCCCATCCTTCAGTTTTGACTTCCATTCATTTATTTATTTACTTAGTCATTTACCATTCTATTGAAATGAGTTCAAAATGGTGATCTCTCCTAGGATGGAGTACGGTCATCACAGAGCATTTTTGTTTTTGCTCTTTTTTCCTTTTTTTTCTTCCTTTTCTTAGGGTGCCAGAGGGAAGATAAAAGGTTCTATGAAAATTTAAGTATATATGTATAGGTGTGTGCATGCACTCGTATGTGTGCCTATGAGTTCATGTGTTTGGAAATATGTTTATGTCTACACTGCATAATTTCGATGTTTTGCATTGAAAAATAAAGTCAGGTTTCTTTTAATTTCATGTTTTTGCATGAAAAAACATTAGTACAATATTTACAAATTAGAAAAATAAAATTCAGTGTTATAGAGATGAGCATCATGCTATAAATATTGGAGAAGAAACAACAGTAATTGTGTATTTTTTTCTTTCCTTAAGGTATCTTTCAATTTCATGTCTTGCATGAACAAATAATATTTAAGAAAATACAAAAAGCTAGAATGTCCCAATGCTATATATATACATATGTATGTACCTGAATATTTATTGAGTATCATGTTTCCAATATTGGAGATATTGGAACTACATTTACAATAAAAAATGCTAACTCTCCACTTTTCTTTCAAACATTCAATTTTGGGGAGAATTTTTTGATAAAATGTAGCTCCATGGCTTTTCAGTATTGCGGGTCTTCCTGTGAACATTTGTAAAAGGGAAAGATTTTGAATTTTCTATCACTGCATATTTCCAGATGCTTGCTTAACGAAATCTTACATAATTTCTCTTGCCAGATATGCTGTCTGTATATTCTTGCACGTTGGCAAAGGGAATTATTTGTTTCACCAATGTAATTTTCTTTGCAGTTGGTGCAAGTAATGCAGTGTATGAAGTTCTACATTTTGCAGTTCATATCTGCATTTATTTTGAATGATAATTCACTCTTGAATTTTATGTGGGAACCACTTTCTAATTACTTAGTTGTTGTTGTTGTTGTTGCATGTACCACATCTCCTGTCTCCACATTCTTTTACTAAGAAGTCTGATTCATTCTCTGATGTGAATTCTACTCTTGTGAGGTGTTGCTTAAGATTTTTTGGTTCACATCTACTCTTCCATAAAGGTTTTTTTTCAATCAGACTTTTCATTTTGGGGCTTTGTAGGTGTATAGACAAGTTTGATTTTATGGCATGAAAGTTGTTGGTTAGCCCAAGACTGTGTGTGTTAACAAACAGGATCATGTGTTCATTAATTTTTTCCTTAAGTGTCTGCAGTTGGGCAATGCTTAGTTTTTTTGCCTTTTTATCCAGGAATGGTAGTTCATTGCAACTGTATTCTGTCATGAATTTGATGGATGGGTGAAGTGTGTTCAGTATATTGTTAAATATACTTAGGTCCTCATTTGATCTGTCCCAAAAAATGAAGCATTTCCACTTTTTAATGATATATTTCTTGTACTCCTGTTTTAATAAAGTTTTATTTCTAAGTATCCCATGACTAAATTCGCATATGAGGGTGCAAATTATGTCCCCATAGCCGTGCCTTTTATCTGTCGATATTTTTTATTATCAGATCTAAAGATATTTTCTTCTAATACCAGGCATGTGGCCTTCATCATGAAGTTAGTCTTAAAGCATTCATTTATCTGTCCTCTATGTTTCTCTACCCTGTGCTTGACTTCTTCTTGGCCTAAAGCATGAGGTATATTGGTATAAAGATTGGTGACATCAAAACTTGTAAGTATAGTAACTTCTGGGACAGTGAGTGGGATGTGCTGGATGAAATCTATGCCATCCCTTAATCAAAGAGAGCAATTTCTACGGATTGTCCAAAATCCACAAAAGCTCCGATATACAAAGTACCATAAATCAATAGAAGAACCAATACATAAAAATACTAAGGCCTGCTGATCTCAAACTTAGACCAATAGTTGCTGGACCTCAAGCACCAACACAACAATTAAGTCATTTTTTAAATATACTCCTAAAACCTTTGTGCCCTTTAATACCCAGTCATATATGGAATGGCATAGATTTCATCCAGCACATCCTGCCCACTGTCTCAGAAGTTACTATACTTACAAGTTTTGATGTCACCAATCTTTATACCAATATACCTCACGGTTTAGGCCTGGAAGAAGTCAAGCACTGATAAATGAATGCTTCAAGACTGACTTCATGATGAAGGGCACACACCTGGTACTAGAAAAAAATACCATTAGATTCGATAATAAAAAATATCAACAGATAAAAAGGCACGGCTATGGGGACGTAATTTGCACCCTCATATAGAATACTTGGAAGAAAAACTTTATGAGGAAGTAGAGAAAACACACGTCACCCATCCATCAAATTCATGACAGAATACAGTTGCAGTGAACTACTATTCCTGGATATCCACATAAAAATACAGAACTTGGCAGTCACAACAGACATATTTTACAAAAAAACTGACACACACCAATATTTAAATTTCTACTCTTACCATCCATCACACATCAAAAGAAACATCCCATACAGCATGGCAAGACGCATCTGTGCTATAGTGACTGACCCCAAAATATGTTAAATCCAACTCAACGAGCTCAAAGACTTCCTCACAATGCAGAAATATCCTTTAGGATTAATTAATGAGGGAATTAAAAAGGTAATGAAACCAAGCATTGCCCAACTGCGGACAGCTAAGGAAAAAATTAATGAACACATGATCCCGTTTGTCAGAGAATGAATCAGAATTCTTAGTACAAGAATGTAGAGATGGAGATGTGGAACATGCAACAACAACAACTTTAAATAATTAGAAAGTGGTACCCACATAAAATTCAAGAGTGGATTCTCATTCAAAATAAATGCAGATATGAACTGCAAAATGCAGAACCTTATATACTGCATTACATGCACCAACAAGAAAATTACATTGGTGAAACAAATAATTTCCTCTGCCAATGTGCAAGAATACACAAGCAGCATATCTGGCAAGAGGAATTACATAAGATTCCATTAAGTGAGCATCTGGAAATATGCAGCAACGAAAAATTCAAAATCTTTCCCTTTTACTAATGCTCACAGGAAGATCCGCAATACTGAAAAGCAATGGAGCTACACTTCATTAAAAAATTCTCTTGAATGTTTGAAAGAAAAGCAGAGAATTAGCATTTTTTATTCTAACTTTAGCTCCAATATTGGAAACATACTCATCTCAATAAATTAAACAATTATAAATTCAATTCAATTTAAATATTTTATACTAACAAATGACACATCTCATAAATTATAGCTGTTTCCACTTCATTAATAAAATGAAGTTTTTCAAGAATAATCAAACTCATTAGAATATGTAATGATGCTTCATCAGATAGACATATCTGCTTAATATTTGACAAAAAATATCAAATGAAAATATTTATAATTCCTAAATCTTTACGAAGACGCCTTATAAGAGCGAGCTTAATCATAAGTAAATGATCTAACTGAAATTTTGTAAATTCATAAATTTAAATCTATAACTATTCCATTCTATAACTATTCCATTCTATAATTGATTTATTTGCACAATACAGACATTTATGTATACACATATATATATATACACACATGCACAATTTTAGTTATTCAGTCATATATATATATATGTACATGTATCTATTTTTTACAATTTGCATACATATACAGTTCATACACATATGTGTATATTTATGTTAGAACATTATTTTATATATCTATTAATTCAAATCTAAATATTTTTAATTTAACTCTTAGGGGAGATAACTATTTTTTCCATTTATAGAAACAAAAAAAAACATAATCAATTCGATACAGTTAACGGAAAACCATTTAAATATATACATACAACAAAAACAAAGTAATAATATTTTTAATGCACACATATAAACACTTATACATCAATGTACATATATATATATATATATATATATATATGTACACACCAATGCATACATGTATATATATATAACAACATACATGTATATACATAAACATATACATACATATGTACACATATATTTCAAATGAGATAAATACGGTATATCCTCATATATACCACATTATTCATTCACTCGCATATATATATACATATCAATGCATATAAATAAAACGACAAACAAAGCCAACTCTATGCAGACATAAAAATAAAGTCTATACACACTACAAATCAAAGTAATATCAATATAAACGAAATGCCCTAAATACGAACATTGAACCCAACTACAAATTATACATGATAAATACGCTCTATCTACTTGTGTATACACATTATGGGCAGCTATGTGGGTGCATTATTATACACACACACACACACACACACACACATATACATACATGATACATACATATACACATATATACATATACACATGCATATACATCATCATGCATATATATATATATATATATATATACACATATACATACATATACCCATGCACATATACACATATGCACACCCCTTATATATATATATATACATACATACCTACAATGGTTGTTTCTTAAATTTTAAGTTTTTGATTATAGTCCATAGTTCTTGTTCAAATGTTTCTTGGTGATTATTATGTAATGACGTCTTCCTGGTTTTAAATACTCCCACGGTAAAATCCATGCTAATATCCTTATTGCTATTAGTGGTATCTATATGGTAATACATCTGATCTGGAACATGGAACTTCATGAAAGGCTTCCCAAAGGAAGATATTATATGCCCTATTCATAAGGGAAGTCGCAGAACAGACGCTAAGAATTTATAATTGTTTTGTTTTCCTTTTCTGATTTATATTTATATATTAATAAACTGTATGTTTATTTTTTATTTACCTGTTGGAGTAACAATGTTATTGATATAGGTAGTATAAACCAGTAAATTCTTTGGATATTTAATATCTCTTAGGTGTATTTTACACCTCAAGGCCTCCACCAGGGGTGTAGCCACTTATGCGTACCTTCCTTCATTGGAAACAAAACTCCACTTACGAAGACCTGTTGAGGCAAGTGAAATCAGAATCGAAATCGAACTAAATTCGACGACTGGCACCCATGCCAATGTCGTCTTCTTCATTGGACATGAAACTCGGCTTGTGAAGACCTGTTGGGGCAAGCGAAAGCGAAATCGTGATGGCACCTGTGCCCAGCGTCCCCTTCCTGGCACATGTAAAGACATTCGAGCGAGATTGTGCCAGTGCCGCTGGACTGGCTCCTGTGCAGGTGGCACATAAAATACACCATTTTGAGCGTGGCTGTTGCCAATACCACCTGACTGGCCTTCGTACCAATGGCACGTAAAAGCACCCACTAAACTCTGGGAGTGGTTGGCATTAGGAAAGGCATCCAGTCTTCAGTCAAATCGTCCAACCCATGCTAGCATGGAAAGTGGACGTTAAACGATGATGATGATGATGATGATGATATATATATAGCATTGGAATATTCTAGCTTTACATATTTTTCTAACTTGTAAAAATTGTTTGTTCATGCAAGACATGGAATTGAAAGACACCTTAAGGAAAGAATAAAATACACAATTACTGTTGTTTCTGCTCCAAAATTTATAGCATGATGCTCATCTCTATAACACTGGATTTTATTTTCCTAATTTGTAAATATTGTACTAATGTTTTTTCATGCAAAAACATGAAATTAAAAGAAACCTGACTTTATTTTTCAATGCAAAACATTGAAATTACACAGTGTAGACATAAACATATTTCCAAACACATGAACTCATAGGCACACATACGAGTGCATGCATGCGCACGCATGCACACACACACACACACACACACACACACACACACACACACACACACACATACATATATATTTAAATTTTCATAGAACCTTTTATCTTCCCCCTGGCACCCTAGGAAAAACAAGAAAAACAAACAAAACAAGAAAAACAAACAAAACAAGAAAAACAAAAAAAATGCTCTCAGTGATGACTGCACCCCATCCTAGGAGAGATCACCATCCTTCAACTCATTTCAATAAAATGGTAAATGGCTAAAAAACATAATAAATGAATGAATGAGTAGAAGTCAAAATTGAAGGTGGGGGTCCCTCCCTCTCTCTCTCTGTAGCTATCTTTCTGTCTATCTATCTGTCTGTCTATCTGTCTACCTATCTATCTACCTCCGTTGTTGTGGAACCTCACCCAAGAAAACAAGAACAATGTTCTCTTCTAAACAAAACAAAAAGAAACATGTTTTATATAAACAAACAACTTGTTTGTACATTCACAAAAAAATTTTATTTGACAAGTTCAAAAAACGAATGAAAACATTAATAATAATGAAATAAAAAAATTCTTTTTCCAAAATTCTGGCAACCTCTTTTCTCAATATTCAATATCTGTAAACTACTTCTAACACACTCTCTCTCTCTCTATATATATATATATACATATATATATATATATGTGGCCATCGCCAGTACCGCCTGACTGGCCCTCGTGCCGGTGGCACGTAAAACACCCACTACACTCTCAGAGTGGTTGGCGTTAGGAAGGGCATCCAGCTGTAGAAACTCTGCCAAATCAGATTGGAGCCTGGTGTCGCCTCCCGGTCCACCAGTCCTCAGTCAAATCATCCAACCCATGCTAGCATGGAAAGCGGATGTTAAACGGCGATGATGATGATATATATATATATATATATATATATATATATA
>NC_068987.1:47382016-47384733 GCF_001194135.2 Octopus bimaculoides | reverse complement strand
ATATATATATATATAATGTGTGTGTGTATTTATATATAGATATATATATATAAGAAATTATGATAAGCAAAGTTGGCACATAAAAAACACCCAGTACACTGTGGAGTGGTTGATGTTAGGAAGGGCATGTAGCTGTGAAACCATGCCAGAACAAATAATGGATCCTGTTGTGGCTCCTGGCCCTACCAGCTCTGATTAAACTGACCAACCCATGCCAGTATGGGAAGCAGGCATTAAATGATGATTTACAAATTGATATTATTAGTTCCCACTCATATTTCATTATTGTGGTTGTTTGGAACCCCAAGTGCAATTGGATACTTAACTACAATGGATCATCAGAAACATTAGTTCTCTGTGATATAATGCAGTAAAGTGTTTCCTGATGTTCCATTGTAATTAAGCATCCAATTACACTTGGAATATCCAATGCGTAGTCAACAACCACAATGGTGAAATGTACATAGGAACAAATAATACAAACTTGTGTTTATCATAATTTCTTCTACATTTGCTTTGTGTATCATAATTAGTAACAGTAATAAGTATAGTGGTAGCTAAACCACCATACTGGAAGCGGATTTGATGATGATAATCTATGAGGAGCTCTAAACTTAGCAGTAGCAATCATACATCTATTTGTACACTCAAAACATACATACATACATACATACATATATACATACATACATACATATATACATACATACATACATATATACATACATACATATAAGAGACAAGTTGTATGTACGCCGCTATATATATATGTATAAATAATACAGAATGGGACAAGGGCGCAAAACATCTAGACAGCTAGGTGATACAAGAAAGGGACAAAACATACAGATAGACGATACAAAGAAAACAAGGACAGGTCATTCGAAGTTTTCTTTCCTCAGTCGAGATCCAGATTATCCTTGCAATTTCAGCTGGTTATTCTCGATATTGCTCCAATCTGGCCAGCCTCAAGGAAAAACTAAGCTAAGAGCATTAGATTCCTTGGAAGAAAGCAGCGAATGTATACAAAAACAAGGACGGAAAAATACGAACAATGTTACACAAATACAATAAAAATAATAAAACAGGACATAACAGATGTCTTTCAACTAAGGACGAATTAAATTAAGCTGGCATTATGGAAATAAGGCCTTATGGCAGGAATACAAGATTTCACAGGCACAGGGAGAAATAACGACGTGACACACACAACGGCCGGCTAAGAATGAAAGATCACGCTTGGCCGAACACTGGTTACATGGGAAGAGAAGAGAGAGAGGTAGAGACAGAGGGACAAAATAATTAGGGAGGGGCGAGAAAAATGACAGGGACACAGTGAAGTGAAAAGTGAAGGAAATGTGAGCGAGAGGGAACGAAAGAACGAACAGTGGAATGAACGAATAAGGGTGAAGGGGCTGATAGACGGAAATAGAGTCATACAAGATTTAGAGAAATGTATACTTACATAGAAGAGACAAGTTGTACGTACGCTGCTTATTTATACATACATACATGCATGTGTTGTTATTTTTACTTCAAAATAAATTGTTTACTTCTTGTAATATCAGGCAGAGCTGTGTAGTAAAAAGCTTGCTTCCCAACCACATGGTTCCAGGTTCAGTTCCACTGCATAGCACCTTGGGCAAGTGTCTTCTACTATAGCCTCATGCCAACCAAAGCCTTGTGAGTGGATTTGGTAGATGGAAACTGAAAGAAGCCTCTGATATCTATCTGTATATATCTGTGTGTATGTCTTTGTGTCAGTGTTTGTCCCCACCATCACTGCTTGACAACCAGTGTTGGTGTGTTTATGTTCCCATAACATAGCAATTCAGCAAAAGTGACCGATAGAATAAGTACTAGATTTTAAAAATAGGCCCTGGGGTCGATTTGTTTAACTAAAATCTTTCAAGGCAGTGCTCCAGAATGGCTGTTGTCAAATGATTGAAACAAGTAGAACCAATTTTGACCCTCTGCAAAATCCCAAATTTTATTTAATTTGCTTTGCAGGAGCAACTGTTTTATTGAAAGCATATATTGTTGTTAAATGCTCGAAATACGAGAGTAGAAAAACAGCCAACAACTGATGAAGGGTCGTCCTTTATGTTGTTTGTCTTGTTTTCCATTTGTGTCTTTTGTTGTTTGAAAAAAATAGATCATATTCCATGTACTCATACTTCGTATTTTTTTGTTGTACACGTTTCATGTATATATACATATATATATACATATATACATCTATATATACATATAGATGTAAGTATGTACATCTATATATACATATAGATGTAAGTATGTACATATACGTATGTATATATGCATATATATATATATATCATTATATGATTGAACACCACACATCCTCTTCCAAGTAAATTTTATCTATATCCGAGACCTTTGGAAATGTGCTGTGCGTGAGAAGACCCGGCAAGCCAAGTGAAATCGTTGCCAGTGCCCCTGGACTGGCTCTTGTGCGGGTGGCACATAAGATGTACCATCCTGAGCGTGACCGTTGCCAGTACCGCCTGACTGGCCTTGTAGGGTTTTCGAGCGAGATCGTTGCCAGTGCCCCTGGACTGGCTCTTGTGCGGGTGGCACATAAAAGACACCATTTCGAGCGTGGCCGTTTTCGTGCGGTTGACACGTAAAAGCACCCACTACACTCTCTGAGTGGTTGGCATTAGGAAGGGCATCCAGCTGTAGAAACTCTGCCAAAT
>NC_068987.1:47374486-47381496 GCF_001194135.2 Octopus bimaculoides | reverse complement strand
ATATATATATATATATATATATATATATATACACACACACACACACACATACAAAACAGGTGTTTCTTTGGTCTCCATATACCTGGTACCCTTACAAGGCTTTGGTTGGACTGGAGCTATAGAAGATATATGCCCAAGGTGTCACACAGTGGAACTGAATCCAGGCCACATGGTTGGGAAGCAAGCTCCTTAACCACACAGCCATCTCTGTGCCTACATACACACACACACACACACACACACAGATGTGTTTAACCTCTTTTTTTATAAGCTAGAACAATGCAAGTTATAAGAAATAATACATTGATTTAAATTGTTTCTTATAAGTTGCATTGTTTCAGCTAAAAAAATAAATTAAAAACATATATATATGTATGTATATATATATATCAAACAATGCTTCATGCAAATTATGCTATTCTAATATAGATGTACATATCTTGATAGACAGGAATGACTGTTAAATAGATAAAATATTAAACCTACATCTCATTGTCATAAGTTCAAATTCACAGCAGGCATTTCATTGTATTTCTGAGCTGTATGTTTTATTCTACAATACCTGGATAATGTAAAATAGTTGTTGTGGATTGGTATTGGATCACAGACTGTGATTTACCAGTCATGTGCAGTTTGGAATTGGATGCAAAGTAATGCATCAAGTATGAAAATTTCTCTGCATGAGCACTGCTTATAGAGCCATCATGGTTAACAAATAAAGAACAGATAGATTCTGCAATGTTGGTAGAAATCTATTTGGATGATAGACCAAAGGATTGACTGCAGTTTGGAAGGTGGGAAAACTCGAGGGCTCTGCAATATATGGTGATATCTTTGTGTCTTGGATGATGCTTTTGCAAATGCTGAATGCTGGAGTTTTTGGGGTTTTTGTCTTACAAGTATTGTAGGCTGTCAGTTTTGTCTGAACTCTTGCAGTACAATAATGAATTGACTGTTATTGGGATTATGGCAATATGTGTGTTGTGGAGGGTCTTGTTAAGAGTTTCAGTCAACTGACTGAGTGGTCAATCTGATGGATCAAGAGTGAAGCTTATGTGCTGCCAGGACTAATCAACATAGAATTGGCAGAACACTAACCAGTCAGTTGATCTGAGGTACTGAATTTTCAGAATTGTTAGTGTTGGGATAAGTGCCTTGCAAGTATTTATTCCAGTTCTGTGTTCTGCATTCTAACCTCACCTTGGGCAACTTTACCTTTCATCTTTTTAAAGTTAATTAAAATATTCAGGCCAGTTGATTAGTGAAACTTTTAGAGGGTTTGTCTTGAGTATCGATTCTGGGTCTTTGCATTCTGATGGAAAATCTGTGATGACATTGATGCCAAGTTGTATTGGGTCAAGTTGGTGGCCTTTCCTTTTGAATAAACAATTGCCAGTCTTCCTCAAAAATGTCTGATCAACCAAGA
This sequence comes from Octopus bimaculoides, assembly GCF_001194135.2. Lineage (NCBI taxonomy): Eukaryota > Metazoa > Mollusca > Cephalopoda > Octopoda > Octopodidae > Octopus > Octopus bimaculoides. Next base: position 47,380,070 of record NC_068987.1, on the reverse strand, counting down.
TATGTGCAGTCTCAGAGCCCTTAAATAAGGTGCAGAAGGTGTTGTATGGTCAGTAGTCAACACAAGGCAGCGTTCAGATGATTCTGCTTTAGTAAAGGCTTGGTTTGGAGACGAAGGAAGGATCATGAGTGTCTGTAGTGTCTGTTGAGGATGAAACTAATTGTTGTAAAAAGTCGATGATTGCAAAAGAATTGGTTTCTGTACCAGCTTCATTTGTGGAGAATGTGTGGGAGCACCAAGAGTTCTTTTGCAGGTGTACCCTGCTTCATCAATATGCTATCTTCATATCTTTGAAGATCTCCCAAGTGATTCAGTCCTTGTAGCTGTAAAATAAAGACACCACACTGCATTGCAACTCATTGTTGTAAGCAGCAGAAACACCATATTAATTTATGAATGTTTTCTTAACTTGCAGTGTTGTGTTTATATTCCCCCAATGAGCATATTTTGGAGAGGATTGAACATCACAATATCAAGTTGTCTATGATACACTACATAATGATGAAGGTTTCAAGAGGTGCCTTTGTGTTCTAAGTTCTAATGAAATGTAGCATACACTCCCAACCAATTTCATTTAAAAATAGACATATCTGGTGAAGAACTGAAGCTAAAGTTTTTGTAGAAATGTAGGAGGTTTTTCATGTAAAATCAATAATTAGATTGTAATAAATACCACAAAATGGTGGTAAACTTGTTTCCAGCTGAAGCTACAATAAAGGTTAAATTTCTGGTAGAGCCATTTCACTTCAGCAATTCTTTGTACTAGTGAAAATGTGGAGCTCCAACACATCATTTGAATACATGAAGAACTTGAGAGAGACAGCACAACTCATTTGTACCAGTGAATACCTTGATAGAAGGACACCTCTTATAAGATTCACTTGTTCCAGTGAATAACTTGGAGAGGAACAGTTTCTACAAGTTTCTCTTGTATTTGTGAATAACATGAGAGAGTGACAGCTCCCAGAAAATTCACTTGAGCCGATGAATAACTTGAGATATGGACAGTTTCTAGATGATTCACTTGTCCCAGTGAATAACTTTAGAAAGGGACTCTTTCTACAAGAATCACTTGTATCGGTAAAAATCTTGAAAAGGAACAACTCCAACAATACTCATTTGTGTCAGTGAATAAGTTGGAAAGGCGCTTTCAAGACTCGTTGAAACAGTACAAGACAAGGTCAACCTTTAGAAAGATCATTTCTCCTTGGACAAATTGTATGAAGACAAAGCAACTTTTAGGGGTGATGTATAGGGACAGATCCTCAAGTCTCACTTGTTTTTGGAATCATTATGTAGGGTATGTCCTACATAGTTGTGATCTGATGGAGCTCCCTGGCTTTTCAATGATCTTAATGTTGAGTTTAGCCTCCTTTAGAGCTTTCCTAAATGTACAGGCTAGTTCTCCATGGGCTGTGGCCTCTACAAACATCACTCTTTGACATTTGTCAGTCTTATATCACGTGTTCACCCTGTTTGCTTTGTCACAAACTCTTTGTATCCTATTCCAGTCTTTACTTCTATATCTCGGGCAGGTACCATTAGTTTCGTTATTTATAATACTAACTTCTTTCAAGCACCTCTGTATACCCGAACCCTATCTTTCTGATCATATCCAGAGAATTGCATGTAGTGCATGAAGTTCTGTACATGCTTTTTTTTGTTTCGTAGGCTTCGCATAGTGGGGACATGTTGTGCATTATCCTAACTAGGTCTGCTATCAGTATTTAGAAGCTATAGGTTTTGTGTAATAGGAGTGGAGGAGTTGCACTCTGTTGTTCACAGTCTCTAACCAAAGTTCAGTATCAAGGACAAGGAGTCTATTGTTAGAGTGCCTAGTGGGGTAATCTATAGTTACCTTGATACTTTTGGTGGAATTAGCAACATCCTAAATGAAATATATATAGGAGAGTATTGTAGTTTGCTTGAAGCATTGTGTATTGTTTGTAAAGAATAAAAAGTTTTGAATGGTACAACAATGCACTATAATACAAAAAATGGACTATATACCTATTGTAATTTAGTTATCTATAGTCCGATGATATTTCGGAATACAATTCCTTCTTCAGATATTCTTAGGTGGAGTCGCTGCTATAATCTGTTTTCCAACAACTTTCCTTTATTCGGAAGCGTCTCAGTAGTGGTTTCACGAAGCTCCTTCCAGAATTCCTCATGAGAAGTGCTTGAGATCGGCTATGTCCTAATCTCGTGTGTGTTGGTACATCTGTAGCGCTGCTTCTAAGTTATACATACAGCTTCCCTTTTTTTCTCCTTCTTTATATACACACACACACACACACACAAGCAACTGCCTACATACAAACACATGTAGCTTCTGGTAGTTAAAAATAACACAAAAAATAGTAAACAGGTGATAATAAAATAGGATTTTATTTTTATTCGTTAGGAAATAGGATTTTCTTATAATCTTGGAAATCAAGAACAAAAGAAAACAATGGAAAAAAGTTTGAAAAAAAGGAGGAAGAGGAGGAGGGGTGGTAGTTATTTTGGTTTGAAAGGGATGGTGATGATGATATTGGTTGAAGATGGTGGCAGTGAATTTGTCAGTATTAATATTAAATTTTAACATATTTATAGAAAATTACATATGAACCTAAGATAAGTGTTGGAATGGAAGAGGGCACAGCAAACATCAATGGGGAGTTCTTCAGGGATTGGGAGGGAGAAGGTAATGTTAACATTAGGTTGAAGGGTAGGCCTACCCTTTCTTCTCTGTTAATCCACAGTGTAAATGTGTGTGTGTGTGTGTGTGTGTGTGCGTGTGCGTGCGCAAAGAGTGATATTAGGTTCCGTATTGGTGACTCTATATCGCCTGTGATCAACAGAATGACCATCCAGTGAAGGAGGTGGAGGTCAGAAGAGGAAAACAAAAAAGAAAACAGATAGATGAAAGAAAAGTAAAGAGAAAAGAAGAAAAATCAAAATACAAAATAGATGCAAGAAAAAGAAGATAATACAGAACAAATATGGGTATATATTGTTTGGTCGATGTTGTTTAAATGCTAGGTTCACAAGTTCAAGCCTACCACATGCAAGCATTGTTCATCTTTCTTTCCCATGTGTACTGTGATTTGACATCCACTTGAGAAACAGACCATTCCATTGGTGCACTGGTAAGTGGTTGATGTTATGATGACAGGGAGTTGCTCTGCTTGTTCTCACAATTTGTTGAAGTATCAAATGTGTGTGTATGTGTGTTTGATAAAAAGCAGCAAAATATTCCCTTATGATAATATATCTGCAAATTCAAACAATACTATCAATACAATGTTAAAGGCATTATTGCAAGACACACCAGCATGTCTGCCTCAGTATAGCTGGTTGATAACGTTCCACCTATACTGTTGCATGTGTATACAAACACACACATATATATATACATATATTTTTTCACCATTTCCATTACTGCTGCTACTTTACATCAAGTGAAGATTACTAGCATCTACTTGAATTCTTGTTAATAACCATGATATAAAGAATTACATAGTTATTCCTTCCTTCCCTCTTTCTCTCCATGCACACACACACATATATTAGGCTACACATTTTACTATAACCAATGAAATACATTAGTGCATTTTATTCCTTTCACACAGAAACCACACACATATAAATACAATCATACAAACATACTGATCAACATTTTAATGTGGGTTTTTTTTCTCTCTCCTTTCTTATGCTGGCATGCACTCAAATAAATAAATTTATATCATAACATGAGAGACAGAACAGATATTTTCCTTCTCCAGCTTCATAACTGAGTTTCAAATATTCAATGGCAATTACATTCATTTAAGTTGTGTAATAGATGCAAGGCTAATATTACCATCTTACCTGGCTTTATAATTCCTTCTTTCTGCCAGGAAGCTATTATCCATGGGTGGAGGGGGAAGCAAAAATACTCAAATAGGCTGCTTGTCCTACAATATTACTATGTTCGTTTTTATACCCATTTTTCCATGCTAGCATAGGTTAGATGAAAATGCTGATGCATTATTTAAAGTTTGATCTTCCTCCTGCTGCTCAGGTATCCTAACTGAAACCTTGTGGTTGAGAAGTGGGCTTTTTAACCACAGAGCTTCACCACAAATAATATACATACATATATATATTATATATAGACACAGTTATATATTATATACATACACACACACACATTTATATATATATATGTGTATATTTTTTTAAAATTTTTTTATTTATGTGTTTCAGCCAAGTGGCTGCGGTCATGCTGGTGTATATATATATATATATATACATACACACTTGTATGTATGTATATATATACATCTACATATATATTAGTATTAACAATAAAGTTAGTCAACGGAGAAATCTAGACATTGTCCCCTAATTTGTTTATATACAAGTACAGAAAATTTTGGTATCGTTCTCATTGCACACCACCTTGGATAGATCTAAAAAAAAAAACAAGTACCTGTTTTTCATGTACAACTTTGTTCTACACAACTTTGAAGATGCAAAGTGAGCAGATGATTTGTTGACAGAAGTGACAAGACCACGACTGGTTGTAGGTCATAGCTTTCTTAGAAGCAAGTGCAAAAATAAACAAACACAGAGACACAATATATTTAAAGATATATATATGTGCATATATGATCATGGGAATGCATCAAGAAAGTTCCCCTTTGAGATACAAGTCTGGATGAGGTTGTCTGTGGAAGACCAGCAGTTGCCCATGCATAACAGTCTCCCCCAAAGGCCGATACAGCTTGGCGCCAGTAACCTTGCAACTCATTTCTACACTTGAGTGAAGAGCAACGTGAAATAACGTCTTGCTCAAGAACACAACACACAGCCTAGTCCAGGAATCAAACTCACAACCTCACAATTGTAAGCCCAATGCTCTAACCACTGAGCCATGTGCCTATATATGACAAGCTTCTTTCAGTTTCTGTCTACTAAATCTACTTGCAAGATTTTAGTAGGCTCAGGACTGAAGCAGAAGACACTTGTCCAAAGTGCCATGCAATGGGATTGACCCTAAAATTTTCTGGTTGGAAAGTAAGGTTCTTTAATCACACAGCCATGCCCAGGAGTGTGTGTACATATTGTCTGTTAATATGTTCACACCTATAGGTAGGCCCTGTGGTCAAAAATTAGAGGGGTTTCTCTCCAGGATGAACCAAAGAACAGCTCAGTATCCTAATTGAAATCTTGTGATTGAGAATTGGGCTTCTTAACCACAGAGTTTCACCACATATAATATACGTGTTTGTATATATATTTGTCTTTATTAGTTGAAAGCCACCTGTTGTTATTTTCATGTTGTTTGTATTTGTAATTGTGCAACATTTTCTCTGTTTTTTTTTTTTGTCTTTGTTGTACACATTCGCTTGCTTTCTCCCAAAATATTTAATGCTCTCAGCTTAGATTTTTGGGACCAGCCAGATTTGAACAGTCTCAAGTGTAACTGGCTGAAACTGTAAGGATAAGTGGAAACTTGACTGCAGAGAGAAGGCTGCGAATGACCTGTCATTGTTTTTTCGTGTCCGTCTTTGTATTGTCTATCTGTCTGGATGTTTTATTGTCATCTGTTGTA
>NC_068987.1:47364801-47374061 GCF_001194135.2 Octopus bimaculoides | reverse complement strand
TTGAAATGAAATGAAATAAAATAGAATATTTACATTATTAGATTTAAGAATTCACCCTCTAAGCATTAGTAATCTCATACACATCTTTCAAAAACTTCAAAACTTTCTGTAACGGTATATGAATAAACTTGGGAACAATTCCTCTACTTCTGACTAATCTTATTATTACAAATATACAATTTTTGTACACTACCAAAAATGTTTTTACTTATATATATATATATATATACACACACACACACACATATATATCATCATCATCGTTTAACGTCCGCTTTCCATGCTAGCATGGGTTGGACGATTTGACTGAGGACTGGTGAAACCGGATGGCAACACCAGGCTCCAGTCTGATTTGGCAGAGTTTCTACAGCTGGATGCCCTTCCTATATATATATACACACACACACACATAAATATATACATATATATATATATAGTACACATCACTTTCAGCCCCCCAGACAAGCCTGTTCACCCACTATAACACTAGTTCATGCTCCATGAGGCCTGTTGGCCATGTACCAGCATTGTACAGCAACTCCTCACCTTACTCATCTTTTATCTTCTCACCACTCAAATCACGCAATCAATCCTCCCAGTAATCATTTAGCCAAACGTGCCACCTTAGAAGCCATCCCCTAATTCTCTCACAGCCTATTGTTTTCATTCAGCCAATGTTTTGCCACTATTGAAAAGAAAATTGTGATACCACATAAACACACACGTGCATGTGTGTGTACGTGTGTGCACATGTTTTTGTATGTATGTATATGTGTGTGTATGTCTGTGTGTATATATATATATATATATATCAATCATTGCTGTTGTCATTTAATGTGTTTTCCATGCTTGCATGGTTTGTTTATACACACACACACACACAACCAATAAGTTTAAAATGTTTCTTCAGCCAATTATTTAAAGTATATAAGCTACAACATCACCCTTTGTACAAGAGCCCAGTCCGTTTATTGCAAAATCAAATCCCTTTTATTATTGGCTTTCATTTCAGCTGAATAAACTGAAGCAATATAAAAATGAAGTACCTTCCTTAACAACACAATATTATATAATATAAATACATGAGGCACAATTTCATTGGTTATTTGGTACATTTCATATTAGGATATCAGTTTTCACAAACCTGTTTTACATTATCAGTTTTCTGATTACTATTTTGTTACTTTTACTGTAAGAATATAATGAGGTTGAGGTGTTTTTGATTACAGCATTTGAAGTGCTGTGTATAGTCTGAGATATTTTTATGGTAAGTAAAGTATCAACTTTAATCAATCAGAACCATCTATGAGCATATCATACGTGTTAGTTTATATTATTACACACACACACACACACACAGATACATATATATATATATATACATACATATATACACATGCGCACAGATTTATATATATTCTTACACAGGCATACATACACACACACATATATTATAATTAAATATTATATTAGGAAAATTGCATTTAATTTCATTTATATTACAAAATTTAAGATTACATCTTTATGGCAAGATCTTGAACCTGTTTTGTAAGGGCACCCAAATAGATTAGAACCTGAACTCTTCAGAGTCAGCAATGCATCTCAAAAACTGCACTTTTCTATAATGGAATTAACAATCGACATGAGTAGTGAAAATGCAGAAAACTGAAATTACATTTGATACCCAAGCTTGAGAGATGTTGCTGCTGTTTTTGCTAGCCCTGATTGAGCAGATCTACAATATGGGGGAACCCGGCAAGGACCACACTGTGTTTTTGTGTATCTAGGGTGATACTGTCCAATGTTTCCTTCCTGTTTTTCCATTTGAAACAGCAGGACGGGACTTGGTAGAGAACTAATTGCAGCTTCTAACAGGCTGTGTAACCATGTTGATGCTGTTTCATTAGCATGAGTGAAAAATATAAAAATATTTGTTAGAGAAAGAGAGAGAGTGATATAAAAGGATAAAATGAGAGAAAGAAAGTTAAAAAACAAAAGACATTGCAAAGAAAAGATGCCAAAGCTAGAATATACAGTGAATTTTATGAGGTAGGTGTTAACCAGAACTCTGTCCTCCGCCTCCTTCATTATAGTGAATGAAGATATAATACTGTATGTGTTCAAAGTTGGTTGTTTTTTGGATATTCTATATGCTAGATGATCCAAATCTCATTGTAGAATCTGTTAAAGATGTGCAGAAATTTCAAACCTTAAAGAATGATCCAAAGGCCCAACAGTCAACATAGTAAAATACAAAGCACTAATTAGTGAAAGAGAACACAAAATACCAGAACCATTTCAGTTATGGCCTTACGCAGTATGTAGGAAGGGAACAGATAGGAACCTGATGGTGTATATTTAGTACAAACAATGTGTGCATACTAAAGATGAAGTGAAATCTCTGGTAGATTATTAGAGAGAGAACCAGGACTGCAGAGATGAGAGATATACAGACATAGCACTCTTGAAATATAAGCCCTGGAATGCTTGAACTTAATTTCAGACAGTTCACTAGACATAGATGGTAGTGTGTTATTGAAGTGATCTGATTAGCATAAAAAGTAATTACAAGAGCATAGTAACTAGAAGTTTAAAGAATTGTTTAGAAAGCATTCCTCTCTGCAGGAATTATGTATAAGAAAATATGCTATGTGGCAGAGAGAGACAAATGTGGATGATCTGGAGAGGTCAGAGAATGGCTCAGGCATTAAAGATATCATCTGAAACATACAGGGCATGTGATTTGAGTGGATGATGTATGCCAAGAGATTTGACTGAAGCATCAGTGGAAGCAAAAAATGGTAGAGCAATATAGAGGAAGTGAAGATGTTGGATCTCAGAATGTTAAGATTCACAAATGAGATGACACAACATAAAGAATGGTAATATGCTTGCTGTAGTGCAGACTTATCCAACCTATGCTAATACAACAGAAATGGATAATAAAACGACAATGAAGAGAAGGAAAATGTGTGTGTGTGCTGTTTGTATCATCATCATCATCATCGTCATCATCATCATCATCGTTATCATTTTAATGCCCATTTTTCCATATTTGCATAGGTCAGAAAGAATTTATTGAGGCAGATTTTCTACGGCTGGATGCTCTTCCTGTTGTAACCTGAACCTGTTTCTAAGTAAGGTGATATCTCCCCATAGCCAGGCGTGATTTTATGGAGGATTGAAAATGAACAACACTGCTTGTACGGTGACGCTTGTTTAGAACTATCATATGATGTCAAGACAAGGAGACACATGTATAAACAAACACACACACACATATTCATGCATATATACATACACATATACATGTATATATGATGCACATGGACTTCTTAGTTTCTGCCAACCACACTCACATGGATTTGGTCAGCTTGAGGCTATAGTAGAAGACACTTGCTCAAGGTGCTGTGCAGTGGAACTAAATCTGAAACCATGTAGCTGGGAAGTGAACTTCTTAACCATACACCTATACCTACATCTATATATATATATATATATACATGTGTACGTATTGATATCATTAAACTCAAAAGTCAAGACACTAGGTGTGTGTATGAATATGTACATGTGTGTGTGTGTGTGTGTGTATATATATATATATATATAAACAATATAAAGTCATTTCTGTCAATTCATTTTCTCCAATTTTGTGGGTTATTTTTTCCTTCCCCTTCTTTCTCATTGGTTTCTACAACACGAGAAAGAGATGGATGGTTTTGGGGGTTGCTAGAATAATTTCTTGGATGGTAAACTCTCAGAATGAGCTGCATTCTGCAACAGAACATACAAACAAAGTTGAGATCATGTGTTTTTGTTGAGGACCATCTTTAAGACAGACACACATAGAGAGATTTTAGCATCAAGTGAGGAGGACTTTTCTGTCAGCTCTTGTTTCTCTTCTTTCAGTTTCTCCAAACTCCGATCAAACCCTTTTATCTCTACCATAAGTCGACGTATTTCAGTCTCTTTTTTGTGTTTCTCTGCACATATGGATTCAATTTGTCGCGATAAAGCTGCATTGGAGAGATAAAGAGAAACAAAAATAAATGGTGAATGACTTACGAGAAAAACAAAACAACATTCTTTTTTCAAGTTGACATGTACATAAATGGGTGAATGATTAGCTACTTAGTATTTAAACCAGCCATATCACTCCAAATATTCTACCTGTTGTCTGCTGAAACTGGTCACATCCAGCCTCTCACACCTACTCTAAATTGTTATTGGCCTTGTGCCTATAGTAGAAAGGATTACATAAAGATTATTTATCATCATCATCATAATCATCATTATTATTATTAAGATAGGGCAAGCTAGCAGAATTGTTATCTTGGGTCAGAATGCTGAGTGGCATTTCTTTTAGCATTACAATCTAAGTTCAAATGCTGCCAAGGTTGACTTTGTCTTTCATCATTTCAGGGTTAATAAAATAAGTACCAGACAAATACTGGGGTCAATGTTATCGATTTTCCCTTCTCTCCAAAATTGTTGGCCTTCTGCCAAAATTATAAAGAATTATCATTATCATTATTATCAAGGTGGCGAGCTTGTGGATTATTAGCATACTAGACAGAATGCTTAGTGACCTTTACATTGTAGGTTCAAATCCCACCAAGGTTGACTTTGCTTTCCATCCCATTGGGGTTGATAAAATCAGTTCCAGTTGAGCACTAGAGGTCAACGTAATCAATAGCAACTTTTTCCCAAATCTCAGGCCTTGCACCTATTGTAGAAAAGATTATAAGTTTACAATTTCAATGAAAGGAAGGACATATTTGATCACAGATCTGCAGAATTAGGGCTGACTGGGCATGAACACTCTTGCCCCTGCCACTCCTACGTCACCACCAACAACCATGACAATCAAGATGTTGCTATTAAGATGGTGGATTAGCAGAATCGTAAGACAAAATGCCTGTGATATTTAGTGATGGCTTCTCACATTCTGAATTCAAATCCTACTGAGATCCTCTGTGCCTCTCATTCTTTTGGGTTCTATATAAGGTGAAATAAGCATCAGAGATACTTTGTCCCATGCTGAAACTGCAGGAGCTACTCAGATTTTGCAAGCTCTTCTAAATTCATTGCAAAGTTGGAAACCCTTCAATATTATCAGCAGGTATCTCAGAATCACAAGTGTTTGACTCTTTAGCCTATATGCACTGCCTGAGTGAGGCAGTGAGGACTGAACTAAAATAAAGTACCAGCCAAGTACTTAGATCAATTTAATATTCCTATAAATCATATTAGATGTGACTGGAATTATAATATAAGACCAAGACCACCATCAATCTATATAAAAGATGAAATAAAAGAAGGAAGTCTCTGTTTTTTCACTAACCTGCCAATCTTTCTTCAGTGACTTTCAGGTCTTGCAAACACTCATTTTTGTCCATGTTGATACTGGCAATAAGGTTTTCTCGAGCACTGTCATTGCAGATGTGGAAATATTGCTTCAAAATTCCGTCAGAAGTGTTGTTAGAACCTTAAAGTGAATTGACAAAATTGATAAAATGAAAAAAAATATTTTTAATTTCAAAAAATTGAATCATAATTTTGCTGTAGAATGCTTGTAGGAGTTGACCAGGTCATCATGGTCCAAACCAGTTCATATTCAGAATTACTGCCCTCCTGGATGGGTTGGGGACTACACCTTGTTATTACATTTAATTTACAGTTTGGTTTCCTAAGGTTGGATGCCCTTCCTAACACCAATCACTTTACAGAGTGGACTGGGTGCATTTTATCACAATACTTGACAGATTATCAGGTATCAACAAGCCTAAAGGGTCCTCTCAACCTCTCCCCATGTTTCCACTCAGTTACCAACCACTTTACAGAGTGCTCTACATGGAATTTATTTTTTGGCACCAATTAGTGAAGTTGCTTTCTATCTTAATAGCCCTCACCACTTTATATATGTTTTTGTTCACTCAGGGCTACATGGTTGAGGCAGTGAATAAAAGAGAGGAAGATGAAAGAATCAGGATGAGTGGATGAAAGGAGCAAGGGTGTGATGGTAAAAACAGAGTAATGGGGGAAAGATAGTGGTAAAGGGGGAGAGAGATGGATAGTAACATACCTAGTTCAACTATTCTGGGGTTTTCTAGGTGGCTGACAGCATGAACAATGGGATAGTAGACCAGCTATCCCAGAATCTTTCAGAATACAGATGTTAACAAATAGGAATTAAAGTCAGTGGGTAAAAGGCTGTGGTGAGGTGTGTGGGAAGGTTGAAGAGGGTGGGGGAGATAAAATGAGGTGGATAAATGATAAGAGTAAATGTCAATAACAAGTGTCCAAGGAAAGGAAGATAGAAGAGGTAATGGTAGAGTTGGATAGGGTGCCATGCAGATCTGATATGATCCCTTATCTATAAGCCTCATGATGAGTAAGACATAGAAGGTGATGAGAATGAGAGAGGCAGGGGTTGTGTTGAAGAGATGAGAGGGTTAGATAGGTCCAGTGACATCCTTAGTTACAATGAGGAGGAGAAATTCACTGCCATCTTTAGTCATATGACACAGTGAGAGGGATAGAAGAATGAAAACAGTGTTAGAGAGATATGAGAGTATTCTGGCAGATGTAGACTTGACAGCAGACAGTATACAATGAAATATTCCCACTATACACATACAGACACACCAAGAGTGAGAGTCACCCTACCATTTAAATGATATATAAAATTTATATTTTGCTACAAATTTTTTCTTAATATTACCTTTGTTGTCTTGATATATATTTTCTCTGTGGTGAGCTGGTTGAATTATTAGCATGCCAGGCAAAATGTTTAGCAACATTTCGTCTGTCTTTACATTCTGAGTTCAAATACTCCTGAAGTTGACTTTGCTTATGATTCTTTTGGGTTGATAAAATATGTACTGGCCAATGAAATTACAGGCCTTGTGCCAAAATTTGAGGAAATTTTGATCTTATAATCATTGCCATTTGAAGTTTGCCTTCCATACTGGCATGGTTTGGATGGTTTGACAGAATAATCAAACAAACCAGAGGACTGCATCAAGTTCTAATGTCTACTTTGACATGGTTTCTATAGTTGGATGCCCTTCCCAACACCAAACACTTCAAAGTTATTTTACTAAATTCTTCATTATTTTCAAAATTAATTGAAACAAAGAGAGTTTATTTCAACAGAAGTATGATAACACAAGGGTTAAATAAAAAATCTTCCATCAAAGTTTCATGTTATGTTTTAGAAACTACCTTGAACAATGACAAAAGTTATTTTGTTAAGTTCCCCCATTGTTTTAAAAAGTAACTGAAACAAAAACAGAAATATGGTAATGAAAGGGTTAAAGATTTCATATTTATGGATACTCACATTTTCTAAATACATGTTTAACTTTAGATGGATAGTCTCTTGATGAAGAATACCTGGAAAAATAAGAAAGACAGTTTAAGAGGTTAAATGTTCATATTAAAAAAACATAGTAAAAAATCATCAAAAATAAACATCGAAAAATGTTAAAATCTTCTAAAGCTAATTCCAAGACTTTACCCAAGTAGACCATGTAAAGTTTTCATTATTTAACCATTTAGCATACTGGATTCATTCCTTGCAAGCTTACGCATGTCCTCAACAGTCACGGCCCATGTTTCACTGCCATGTAGCATGGCTATTCGTACACATGCGTCATACAGTCTGCCTTTTACTCTGAGTGACAGGCCCTTTGTCACCAGCAGAGGTAAGAGCTCTCTAAACTTTGCCCAGGCTATTCTTATTCTAGCAGCTACACTTTCAGTACACCCTCCCCAACTACTAACTTGGTCACCTAGATAGCGGAAGCTTTCAACTAAGTCTAGTTTTTTTCCCTGGAATGTGGCAGAAGTTGTTTTCTGCACATTTTCAGTGTTTATTGCTCCTGAACATCTGCCACAAACAAAAACTAACTTCCTAGTTAGCCATCCTTTGATATTGCTGCACCTCTTATGTGTCCATAGCTTACACTGGGTACATCTTATAGAGTTTCTACCTACGCCTTTTCTACAGATCGAGCAGGGCCATCTACCTGAAGGGGTTTGTGTTTTGTCTTAATTGTTCTTTTATTCTTTCACTTGTTTCAGTCATTTGACTGCGGCCATGCTGGAGCACTGGATTGATCCCAGGACTTATCTATTAAGCCTACTATTTATTTTATCAGTTGCTTTTCCCGAGCTGCTAAGTTGCAGGGATGTAAACACACCAACACTGGTTGTCAAGTAGTGATGGGGGAGACAAACACATAGATATATACATAAATATACTTTATTGAAAAGCAGCAAAAATATCACAAAAACTGTTACTCAGAGTTTCATGTTCCTGTTCGTTGGATAGTTTTGTTTAATATGGAACAGAAATAAGGTTATAAGCAAACACATACAATTAGTTTAATGGATACACATTTGAAAATGGTTTTGTTTCATTGGTCCTTTCAACTAATGGTCTTAATCATGTAATAAACAAAATTCAGTATAAAATCATCTTACTGTAAAATCGAAGAAAACTTTAAATTAAAAAAGCTTATAAATACATAGGGTAAATAATTATATGTTAAATATAAATCAATTAATACATTAAAAGTTATATCCGTTTAAAAATTAAAAAATTTCACGTTGGATTACATATACATTTAGCTGCATATGCACATAGTAAACCATCTATAATATACATATATACACTAAAACACACAGATGCATGTACATAGTTGTATACATATATAAACATATATAAGCGAGGCATAATTATATATACAAATACATATATATTTATGTACGCACACATCTCCTGGTGTATGCATATACAGGTCATTTGTTACAGACGAAAGAAAGAGAAAGTAAACATTAAGCATGGGGAGGAGGACGACAACATTGGTGAAGAAGAAAAAGAAAGAGAAATAGAAAACTAGCGAGAGAAGGGAGAAAAGGATAGGAACATAGAGTGCTACATAAAGATGCTAGCAAGCAGAAATAGATTCTTCATAAAGTTTGTGTGGTGCGATGGAGGAAGAAGACAACAAGAAGCAAAAGGACAGAATGAAGCGTTGGACCTTACCTTGCCGACCGCAGCGGGGTACACGATCGCTCCTAATCAGAACACGTCTTTCTCGTAACGTTGCTGTTTTCTCACTGGCCCCACGTGCTAGCCTTCGACCGCGTGTCGCCGACTTTCAATCTGACCCTTCCGGTTTGGCTTCACCTCTGTTTGCCTCACCCCTCTCCACCTCAACACATAGCTCGTCACAGCCCATAACACCACG
>NC_068987.1:47350187-47361134 GCF_001194135.2 Octopus bimaculoides | reverse complement strand
AGTTTGTGTGGTGCGATGGAGGAAGAAGACAACAAGAAGCAAAAGGACAGAATGAAGCGTTGGACCTTACCTTGCCGACCGCAGCGGGGTACACGATCGCTCCTAATCAGAACACGTCTTTCTCGTAACGTCGCTGTTTTCTCACTGGCTCCACATGCTAGCCTTCGACCGCGTGTCGCCGACTTCCGATCTGACCCTTTCGGTTTGGCCCTTCTGGTCTGGCTTCACCTCTGTTTGCCTCACCCCTCTCCACCTCAACACATAGCTCGTCACAGCCCATAACACCACGGTTTGTGCAACGAACGCACACATAAAATTACATATATATATACATTAGCATAGTTGTTGTTGTTGTTGGCACTCCGTCGCTTACGACGTCAAGGGTTCCAGTAGATCCGATCAACGGAACAGCCTGCTCATGGAATTAACGTGCAAGTGGCTGAGCACTCCACAGACACGTGTACCCTTAACGTAGTTCTCGGGGATATTCAGCGTGACACAGATTGACAAGGCTGGCTTTTTGAATTACAGGCACAACAGAAACAGGAAGTAAGAGTGAGAGAAAATTGTGGTGAAAGAGTACAGCAGGGTTCACCACCATCCCCTGCCGGAGCCTCGTGGAGATTTAGGTGTTTTCGCTCAATAAACACTCACAACGCCCGGTCTGGGAATAAAACCGCGATCCTATGACTGCAAGTCCGCTGCCCTAAATACTGGGCCATTGCGCCTCCACACAGCATAGATATACATACAAATACACATATATGAGTACGTATACAAATATACAAAAATATGTATGCAAATATATGCTCACATAAATATAAGTATATACACGTATACATATACATCTATGTGCGTATGCGCATATAGATGTATATATACATACACGTATACTTACATACACACATGCACATGTACGCACACATACATGTACATACCTACAATACATGCATACATATAAATATAAATATATAGGGACATATCTACATCATAATGCATATTTGAAATTTTAAAAAAGCTGCACAGTGTGTATAAAATTAAAGTTAAAATGTAAAAAATAAATAAATAAAATAATGAAATTATATATAAATTTGATGCAGCATAATTAAATAGGTGTGTAAAATAAAATAAAATAAAATAAAAATGAACCTCAGCAAAGTTTAAGCTTAAAATTAAATTTGTAAAACAGTCAAAGGCTTTCTTAAAGAATACGTTGAAATATATTCAACATTGTTGCAATGCAAAATAACCATACACTGTAAAGACAAATTCAAAGGCAACATCATCATCATCATCGTTTAACATCTGTTTCCATGCTAGCATGGGGTCTGGGAAGCCAGGAGGCTGCACCAGGCTCCAGTCTGATCTGGCAGTGTTTCTACAGCTAGATGCCCTTCCTAACGCCAACTACTCCGTGAGTGTAGTGGGTGCTTTTTACGTGCCACTGGCACAGGGGCCAAAGGAGGCTCGCAACAGCCATGACAGGTTGTTTCTTTTTACGTGGCACCAGCACGGAAGCCAGTCAAGGCGGTGCTCGCATCAGCCACGTTCGGATGGTGCTTTTTCGTCAAAAATATATTGAAAGTCAAAACATATTACTCATACAGTATATTGTCGGTTGACATTTTAAATTTCGTTGCATGCCTGCAGTAATTTAAGAGCTCATGTCTCTGGTTCAAAGCGTTTTTATCCTGGAACAGGATAAAGTACTCCTCTGAAAGGCAAAGATCACATTTCATAGGTCTTTTATAAGCTCCATGTCTGTAAGCTGATGCTTTATACGTACCATCAGCACGGGAGCCAATTGGGGCACTGGCCACAGCTACGATATTGGTTTTATTTGACTCAACAGCTCTTCTCAAGCATATCATATCGCCTGATGCATCAGGGGTATTCTTAACAGGGCCGGACATGTGTGGCTGCGATCTCACTTTAGTTACCGGGTCTTCTCAATTACAGCATATCTCCAAAAGTCCCGGTCTCCTGTCATTGCCTCTGTGAAGTCCAATGTTCGAAGGTCATGCTTCACCACCTCATCCCATGTCTTCCTGGGTCTACCTCTTCCACAGGTTCCTTCTACAGTTAGGGAGTGGCACTTCCTCACACAGCTGTCTTCATTCATATATAACACATGACCATACCAGCGCAGATGCTTCTCTTGCACACCACATTTGATGCTTCTTATGCACAACTTTTCTCTCAGGGCGCTTACACTCTGTCGTATATGAACACTAACATTACACATCCAGTGGATCATACTAGCGTCATTTCTTTCAAGCCTACACATGTCCTCAACATTCATGTTTCACTGCCATGTAGCATGGCAGTTCATACACATGCATCATACAGTCTACCTTTCACCCTGAGTGATAGACCGTTAGTTGCCAGCAGAGATAGGAGCTCCTTGAACTTTGCCCATGCTATTCTTACTCTAGTCGCTACACTCTCAGAGCAGCCACCCCCACTACAGACTTGCTTGCCTAAGTAGCAGAAGCTATTAACTGCTCCTAGTTTCTCCCCCTGGCATGTGATGGAATCTGTTTTCTGAGCATCTTCAGTGTTTATTGCCCTGGTGCATCTGCACACACAAAAACTACTTGTTAGGTTAACCTTCTTTTAATACTGGTGCACCATTTGTGTCCATAGCTTACACCAGATACATGGAATGGAGTTTCTACCCACACCTTTTCTACAAATCGAGCAGGGCCATCTACCTGAAGGGGGTTGTGATTTGACAGCCTTCCTACTTACTAAGACTTAGGTTTTTGCTAGGTTAACCCTAAGGCCCTTCAATTCTAGACCTTGATTGTATATCCTAAACCTCGTTTCCAGTTCTGGCAGTGACTCAGCTATTAGAGCAAGGTCATCAGCATAGAGGAGCTCCCAGGGGCAGCCTGTCTGGAATTTCTGTTATTGCCTGGAGGACTATAATGAATAAGAGAGGGCTGAGGACTAATCCTTGGTGAAACCCTACTTCTACTTGGAATTCTTCACTATACTCATTGCCAGCCCTCACCTTACTGTGTACAGGGCTCATACAGCTCTTACCAGCCATTCGTCTATTCCCAGTTTCCTCATTGACCACCAGATAAGGGATTGGGGGACCCTGTTAAAGGCTTTCTCCAAGTCAACAGAAGCCAGGTACAGAGGTTTATCTTTGGCTATGCATTTCTCCTACAGCTGCCTTACCAGAAATATAGCATCAGTGGTGCTTCTCCCTGGCACAAAACCTAACTGCATCTCGTCTAGACTAACTCTCTCCCTAATTAGTTGGGCTATGACCCTCTGTAACTTTCATCACCTGATCCAATAATACCCCTGTAGTTATTTCTATCTAAAGCATCACCTTTCCTCTTGTAGCAGTTGACTATGGTGCTGCTACACCAGTCATTGGGTATGACTCCTTCGTGAACTACCTGATTTACAATATGGGTGGCAAGACCATAACCTACACCGCCCAATATCTTAAGCATCCCAGTGGCCATTCCTAATGGACCAGGTGCTTTCCGTCTTCATATCCTTAATTGCTTTATTTACCTGGGTACTGTTGATTTGGATAGCTGGTCCCTCAGTTGGGTCAACCTTTGGAAGACTCTCCTCCTCCCATTCATTCTCCACATTCAGCAGTTTTTCAGAATGGCTTCTCCAAGCCTCTTTCTTTGCAGAATCATTAAACGCAAGGGCACCATCATCCATGCGGACATATTTCTCTCCTATGACATCATGGTTTTCTTTCATACACTGTCTTGCAATCTAAAATACTTCAGTTCTTTGGTCCTCATGTTGCTGAACATTGGCAAACTTCTTCTCTGTTACTCCCTTGGGTGTTATTTCAATATTTCTCGGATTGAACCTGCAACAGGATAGCTAATTACAAACAGTAGGGTGTCGTCAAATGACTTCTATTCTTACAAGCTGATGTTAAGACCAGAACAATCAAATCCTTTCTACTATAGACACAAGGCATGAAATTTCAGGAGAGGGGACCAGGTGATTACATCAACCCTGAAAGGATGAAAGGCAAAGTTGACCCCGGCGGCATTTGAACTCAGAACATAAAGACAGGCGAAATACTGCTCAAGCATTTTGCTTAGCATGCTAACAATTCTGCCAGCTTACTGCCTTCCAGAACAATCAAATCAGTTACACATGTCAAATAAACTTTATTTTCATTTACATATTTTCTACATTATCTCAACAACCAGCTATAGTTATTTCAAATACACTTCTCTACAACGACCAGGTTTCATTACAAAATGAAAATAGTTTCACACTTTCAATTTGAACCAAAATTACAGCTGATAGAAATGATGCCAAGGTTTTGTACTCTTATGTTAAGGAGGTACATGGCCCCAAATCTTCAATAGCTCCAGTGAGAACAGCAAATGGATGTTTTCTTCTGACTGACACCGCTTCTATTCATAAGCATTGGGTAGAATATTTTCCTGCACTTTTGAATAGACCATCATCCGTTGACATGAGGACAATACAAAAAATTGAACACCTTCCAGTTATAGAAGAGATGGCATTTGAACCAACTCTAAATGACATTTATGTAGCTGTGAATAAGCTGAATAACGATAAGTCTCCAGGGTCTGATGGAATCTGTGCAGAAATCATGAAATATGGGGGTGACAAAATGTTTGAACTCTTAAATATATTAATTTGTCACTGTTGGAGAACTGAGAAAGTGTCTCAAGACTGGATTGATGCTATTTTAGTCTCCTTGTATAAATTGGGGCCAAAGGATCTGTGTGGTAATCTTCGTGGAATTTCACTTTTGTCTGTGGTTGGAAAGGTACTTGTCCGCATTTTGTTAGAATGTTTAAATACCTTTATAGCTCCAAATAAAGTGTCTGAGTCTCAGTGTGGTTTTCGTTCCTCCAGGGGCACAGATGATTGTCTCTTTACTGTCAGACAATTACAAGAGAAGTGCATTGAACAGAATCTTGCTCTATACCACTGCTTTGTTGATTACAGCAACGCATTCGATACTGTTAATCGAAATGCTCTGTGGCTAATTCTAAGGAAAGTAGGTTGCCCAGAAAAATTTGTAGACATGGTTAGGGCTTTGCATCAAGATATGAGAGCTAGAGTTAATTTTGGTGGTAGGCTCTCTGAATCTTTTGCTGTGGAAAATGGGGTAAAGCAAGGAAACCTTGATGCACCCACCCTCTTTGCAATATACTTTGCTGTTGTGCTGTCACATGCTTTTCAAAACTCTGAGGAGGATATTTACATAAAATATTGAACAGGGAATGTTTTTAATCTGACCAGACTGAAATTCAAAAGGAAGGTTTTACTTCACTCATTAGGGAACTTTTGTACGCTGACAATTGCAATCTTGTCAGTCATTCTGAAACAGGTCTGCAATCTCTTGTATCTGCATTTGACTCAGCTTGTGATGATTTTGGCTTGACCATCAACTTGAAAAAAACACATGCATCAACCTGCATGTGGTACTATTTCTAACATACCCCTAAAATTTTTGTTAAGGGAAAGTTACTTGAGGTAGTCAATTTGTTTGTCTATTTTAGAAGCTCTGTTCAAAATGATGGAAATCCTGATACAGAAATACAGCTGCAAATTCAAAGGGCAGCAAAAGCATTTGGTGGCTTGGAGTCATGCGTTTGGTGCCAGCGACATATAAATAAGAATACAAAGCTGGCTCTTTACAAATCATTTGTTTTACCATCCCTGTTGTATTCCTGTGAAACTTGGACTTGTTATGAAAAGCATTTTAAATTGTTAGAACAATTCCACCAAAAATGCCTTCATCACAGTTTAAAAATTAAACGGAGTTCTTTTACTCCAAACACAGATGTTCTTGCATCTGCAGGCATCACCTCAATTAAAGCTATGATTCTGAGGAACCAACTGAGATGGTGTGGCCATATTATTTGAACGGCAGATGAATGCATGACGAAACAGCTGTTTAATTGTGAGCTAGCAGAGGGGAAATACTATCGATGTAAACCTAAAATAAAGTTTAAGGATGGCATAAGGACAACTATGAAGTCACTTGGAATGGTTCCAGAAGATATAGAAACCCTGGCTTTGGGTCGAGTTGGAAGGCAAACAAAGGTGTGGAATGGGGTGAAAGCATTTGAAGAGGCCAGAATAATGCACGTGAGACTCAAAAGAGATCTAAGGAAGAATGTAACGACCGAGAAGGTGAATGACAATAACCTTTTTGTGTGTAGTCAGTGACAGACCATGTCTGTCTTTTGCTGGTCTCAAATCTCATCTCTGAATGCATGGAAAATGAACCTCCACCAACTATTCTGCCTAAATGTCTGTGCACACCTTTGAATGCAGTGTATGCCAGAAGGTTCGCAAGTCCAATGGAGGCCTCAAAAGACATTTTAAGATCCACAAAGAGCAGAACTTATATGCAGGTCTTGATGGTCCAAATCAGAGGTGCAATCTATGTGGGTGCCTTTTCAGAACATTGTCTGGTTTAAAAAGCCACATAAGATGCCATGATGGTGCTAAGGAGTAGGTACAGGAGGTGGTCAAACTCTGCATAAGGAGTAGACAACCATCGTATATACATGTATGTATGTGTATACATATATATATATATATATATATGCGCATAGATATTTACATATGTATATGGATATATATACATACTAGCAGAGATACCCGGCCTTGCTCGGGATTAAAATGGCATAGATTTTTATTGCTTTACTTGTTTCAGTCATGTGACTGCGGCCATGGTGGAGCACCGTCGTTGGTCGAAGAAATCAACCACAGGATTTATTCTTTGTAAGCCTAGTACTCATTCTGTCAGTGTCTTTTACGAAACCGCTAAGTTACAGGAATGTAAACAAAGCAACATCAGTTGTCAAGGAATGGTGGGGGTACAAACACAAGACACAGACACACACATACACAAATATACACATATATACGACAGTCTTCTTTCAGTTTCCGAGTACAAAATCCACTCACAAGATTTTGGTCAGTCTGAGGCTATAGTAAGCATAACATTGTTTTCAAAATATTAGGTGATCATTTGTGACGGATCGTATCTACAGTGAACACTTAGTATTTTTGGTTCTGGTAACTTCTGCTCTCTCCCATGTTCACGCACGACCAGCTATATGTCACTATGAGTAGAGCAACGGATTCAGCAAATTTGGAGAAACGGCGTAAACCTGAACAGTTTCGTAACATTGTTTACAAAATAATAGGTCATCTTTTGCGAAGGATCACCATCGCTAGAAGGGGACTTAACTCATGCTCCGACTTTAAAATTGTTATAAGTTATGGTTTAAAATTATTTTTAATACAAAAATTCACGTCTTAGGAAGCAATAAAAAAAAATAATAAATGACCGATTCTGGGCATTTTCGACCATGAGGAATCCATTGGTGCGACTCAGCTTGCTATCTTGTAAGGTGTGGATTTCTATAGATGCAACACACAAACACTAACAAACTCAGCTATATATACACATACATACATATCTGGTGTCCTTGTGTTTACAAAAGGAGAGATAAGCACCTCAAGGTGCTTATCTCCCCCTTTGTAAACATAAGAAGGAAATGTGTCAAGGCTGACAGGAAGCGGTGCTTCCTAGGGCTAAATAGCAGTAGTATTATTCCCTTTCATGGGGACCGTCACATTAAGTTGACAACATACCACCACTTTATCATGTTACTTCTACATAAACCTCTCTGAGAAATTTAGAAATCTATTATTTCTATACATATATATGTACGTGTATATGGATATACACTCGGAAATGGATGCGTGGCATTCAATCATATAACAATATAAATAATATATATATATATGTATGTATATATACATACACATAGATATTTATATATATACATATATATATATATACAGATATATATATATACATGTATATATACACACACATACATACTTATATACATACATACATATACATACATACACACACACACACACACACACATATATATATATACGAGTATAGCAAATGAAAGACAGAAGACAGAATATACGAGAATTTATTATCAACCATGGCAATTATTTCGACACATCTAACTTCGATTCTTCTAGTGGTTCAGGAGCATCTGGTGGTGCACATGTGTGTGTATATATATATATATATATATATATACATGTATATATATATATATACACATGTATATATATACACACATACATATATATGGATACATATATGTACATACACACACATATATATATATATACACATACATATATATATATATATATATACATGCATACATACATATATATATCATAATCATCATCATCATCGTCGTTTAACGTCTGCTTTCCATGCTAGCATGGGTTGGACGATTTGACTGAGGACTGGTGAAAGCAGATGGCTACACCAGGCTCCAATCTGATTTGGCAGAGTTTCTACGGCTGGATGCCCTTCCTAACGCCAACCACTCAGAGAGTGTAGTGGGTGCTTTTACATGTCACCCACACGAAGGCCAGTCAGGCGGTACTGGCAACGGCCACGCTCAAGATGGTGTATTTTATATATATATATATATACATACACACAAATAAACACACACACATATATATACATATATAAAGTAACAAACTGAGGAAAAGAAATCCTTCAAAGGCGTGTGTTAAACATCCAATTCACTGGTACTTCAGTTGGGTACCATATAAATATTGGTATAATTCAATTATAAAGAGAAATCAAATATGGAGATATTCTATTGACAGTCAAATAATTTATTTATATGACAATATTACATAATCACAGTTCCATTATATATATAGTCTCTTCAGGGTATTTGATTCAGAAAAGATGAAATTTCGTGTGAAATGACGGCTGGATCGTTAAAAATTAATTCAAATGTCTGTGTTATGAGCATCTTTTCTGAACTAAATATCCTGAAGTGACTATATATATAATGGAACTATGATTATGTATGCCAGAAAAATACAAGTCGAAACTATTTGTTGGCCTCTTATGGTTTTTATAATTATTTATATAATATTATGTTATGTTATATATAATATTCATAGTATTTAATGTAATATTGTAATATAAATAATTTGATTGTCAATAGAATATCTCCATATTTAAATTATCTTTATATACATACATATACACACACACACACACATATATACATACATATATATATATACATATACATGGAGGCGCAATGGCCCAGTGGTTAGGGCAGTAGACTCACGGTCATAGGATTGCGGTTTCGATTCCCAGACTGGGTGTTGTGAGTGTATAACACTTGGAACTTCAGAAGGGCTTGCACATAACTATCTGTCATTGCTTCTGATAACATTTTGATCTTGGTCGAAGTTTTTCTCGTTTGAGAAAAACCAAATTAAATCTTCTGCTGGATTTTTGTTTGTTTAACCCTTTCATTACTGTATTTATTTTGAGATGCTCTGTGTTTCTTTCAATTACTTTAAATATAACAAAGAATTTAGTAAAATAACTTAGTCATCATTCAGCTAGTGTTAGAAACATAAATTGTGACTAAGGTTTGGTGGAAGATTTTAATTCAAAACTTATGAAAACAAGACATTTGTACTTAGAGCTAGAGCCGGTTTCAGCCAGGTTGGTAACGAAAGAGTCAAGTGCCGTTTAGATCTGATGTCGTGATTTTCTTTTGCTTTTCCCAACAAATTGACCTTTCTTCATCATATAACACTTATATCTGATGTCTTCATGGACAACATTTCTGACTGTTCCTTCTGACACATGGAGATCTTTTGCAATTGACCTCATGGACTTTCTGGGATTGTATTCAATGGTCTGTTGAACTTGCTGGATAAATTCAGGTGTTCTGGTGATTTCAGAGCATTTAGAATGCTTTTTATGCTTTGATACTGGTGATACATTTCTATCTTCAGTCCTTACAAACTTTGTAGACAAAAGATCTGGCAACTTTTAAAAATCAAGATATTTCTAAATCCCTATGCTCAGCCTTTATAACACAATAGCAGCATGCCTCTTCATTTCTTAAGTAAGCTGAAGGTCAGCCATTATTATTTTCAGAAACAATTATACAGATTAGCAAAAAACGAAGCAATGACCCAAAAAAGGTATGTCCTCAAATACCTTATGCATCATCATCATCGTTTAACATCCGCTTTCCATGCTGGCACCAGGCTCCAATCTGATTTGGCAGAGTTTCTACAGCTGGATGCCCTTCCTAACGCCAACCACTCCGAGAGTGTAGTGGGTGCTTTTATGTACCACCGGCACGAGGGCCAGTAAGGTAGTACTGGCAACGGCAATGCTCAAATGGTGTTTTTTACATGCCACCTGCACAGGAGCCAGTCCAGCGGCACTGGCAATGTCCTCACTCGAATGTTGCTTTTCACATGCCAGTAAGGTGACGCTGTTAACAATCACGCTCGGATGGTGCTTTTTACATGCCACCAGCACTGCCATGTAGCATGGCCGTTCGTATACATGCATCATACAGTATACCTTTTACTCTGAACGAGAAGCTGTTAGTTGCCAGCAGAGGTAGGAGCTTTCTGAACTTTGCCCAGGCTATTCTTATTCTAGCAGCTACACTTTCAGAGCACCCCCCCCCCACTACTGACTTGGTCACCTAGGTAATGGAAGCTATCAACTACTTCTAGGTTTTCTCCCTGGAATGTGGCAGAAGTTGTTCTCCGCAAATTTTTCAGTGTTTATTGCTCCTGAGCATCTGCCACATACAAAAACTATCCTCCTAGTTAGCCTTCATTTGATATTGCTGCACTTCTTATGTGTCCATAGCTTACACTGGGTACATCTTATGGAGTTTCTACCTACGCCTTTTCTACAGATCAAGCAGGGCCATTTACCTGAAGGGATTTGTGGTTTGTCTGCATTCCTACTTATTTGGACTTTGGTTTTAGCTAGGTTGACTCTAAGGCCCTTCGATTCTAATCCTTATAAAGATATATATAAATATATATATATATATA
>NC_068987.1:47349172-47349977 GCF_001194135.2 Octopus bimaculoides | reverse complement strand
ATATATATACACACACACACACATACATATAATTAATTAGGATAAAATAAATACACATACATATATATACATACTTCAAAATGTAACTACATGTGGATCTTTGGCGATTTTTTTCCCTCCATCTTCCTTTTCTCTTGGATTCTCCTCTGTCTCCTGTTTCTGAAGAAGAGCTTTGCTCAAAACTACCTTCCTTTCCTTCTCTGAGCATCTGTTAATACTTTGCATGTACCATGTCCTCACGTTGTTTTTTTCTTGTGTTTTTTTCTTGATTAATTATACACACACACACACAAAATGAGCTTCTTTGAGTTTCTATCTACCAAGGCATTGATCCTATCTCACATGGCTTTGATTAGCCTGAGACTTTAGTAGAAGACACTTACCCAAGGTGCCAAGCAGTGGGACTGAACTTCAAACCATGTGGTTGGGAAGCAAGCTTCTTACCACCCAGGCAAATTTTAGAATGACATTGTAGAGCAGGTGTGAGAGCCTGGATCTGGTCAGTTTGAGTATAAAACAGGAAGAAAATATTTGGGCTAGATATGGCTAGTTTAAATGCTAATGAGTTAATTCTGATTTGGAGTTTTCTTTTTCTTAAATCTTTAATTGGTTGAGACATTTTACACCTCTCACAGGCAATGTCTTCTTCATGCTAGCATGGGTTGGACGATTTGACTGAGGACTGGTGAAACCGGATGGCAACACCAGGCTCCAATCTAATTTGGCAAAGTTTCTACAGCTGGATGCCCTTCCTAACGCCAACCACTCAGAGAGTGTAGTGGGTGCTTTTACGTGTCACCCGCAC
>NC_068987.1:47337238-47347879 GCF_001194135.2 Octopus bimaculoides | reverse complement strand
AACCCAAACTGCATCTCATCTAAATTGATTCGCTCCCTAATTAGTTGGGCTATGACCCTCTCTGTAACTTTCATAACCTGATCTAACAGCTTGATGCCTCTGTAATTATTTGTATCTAAAGCGTCACCTTTACCTTTGTAGCAGTTGACTATGATGCTGCTACACCAGTCATTGGGTATGACTCCTTCGTGTATCACCTGGTTCGTAATACGGGTGACTAGGCTATAGCCAACACTGCCAGATATTTTGAGCATTTCTGCAGTGATTCCTGATGGGCCGGGGGCTTTCCCGGTCTTCATAATCTTAATTGCTTTATTTACCCCGGTACTATCAACTCGGATAGCTGGTCCCTCTATTGGGTCGACATACGGCAGGCTCTCTTCCTCCCATATATATCTATGTGTATATATCTATGTGTATATGTGTCTTTGTGTCTGTGTTTGTCCCCTCACCAAGACTTGACACCCAATGTGTCCTTACATCCCTGTAACTTAGTTGTTCAGCAAAAGAGACCAACAGAATAAGTACAAGCCTTAAAAAAAAGTACTGGGGTTGATTCGGTTGACTAAAATTCTTCAAGGCAGTGCCCCACGATAACTGCAGTCTAATGACTGAAACAAATAATGGATAAAAGGTAAAAAATAGACACGGACATATACACACAGACATTTGCTGTAGTTATTCTCTACCAAATTCCATTTGCAACATTAACAACAACAACAACAATTTAATGATGAAGGAGAGGATTGAATTACTTACTGTCCTGTGTTTTCACTGACATCAGATTCGTAGTCGCTAGGCTGATATGGAGGGAAGAGAGAGGGAGAGAAAATGTTTGGTTAAATTTAATCTGGGCAAGTTAACCAGTGTAACAATGTTGGTGCATGAATGTAAAGTAAAGTCAAATAAATACATTGGGAGAGGTCAGTTATTCAAGACTGCCTGCAAGCAGACTACATTTTTATCTTTCAATGATGGACTTTCACATCAATTGTAATGTATGAGCATTCAGTTGTTTGATGAATGGGACAACCAACTCATTAAATAAACATAAAAAGTGGCTGAACTTGATTTAATTGCTCAGGTATAATCAGTGTGATAAAACTGGACATTTGAACATAAGTGTGATAAAATTGGACATTTGAACAGCAGGCACAGTCCATCCAAAAGTTTCCATTTGTCTAAAATCCCTTGCAAGGTTTGGACTGACCCATGGCTACAGTAAATGCACTTACTGAGATGCCATGCCTGCATTTGTTATGTTACAATGTTACAGTGTCAAAAACATGTTCCTATAGAAAGGGAGAATCAAGTATATTAAAGGGTGGTACGCACAAGGTACCTATCTAATATAGGCTGTAAATCAAAGTATAGCATGCTAAATGCAATATATTAAAGACTACTCCCACTGAAGGCTGGAAGGAGGCAGAGGTTTAAAAAGATGAGAGGAGAGGTTGAAAAAAAAAACTAAGACAACAAAGACAAATAGTGCTTTTAAATGCAGTTACTGCGCTAGCTGGGACTGTCACTTCCATGTGAGTTTCTAGAAGTACAGCAGATACTGCTCTGCCAACACAACTGAAACAAGACTTTCCAAGTGCATATCCATGGTCCCTTGAGATTAATGGATGGTTCTGATCTGAAGAAAGTCGGCTTGGTGGACACTATATACAAAGCAATGACACACTCATCAATTATACCATACTGCCATGGCTTGTTGCAGCGATGAACTGTATGTACTTCTCTAAAGTATAGATTTGTAGCAAGGGGGACTGAGCCATTCGAATGCTGACCGTATACATAGTTTAAAGCTAGCTACAAGACACAAACACCAACTTTTTCCATTTGACTTAACCAATTGGAACTTTCTTTGTCTTCTGTTATAATTTCATTCACATCTTTTGATATTTTAGAAGAATCTGCTTTAGTGCTTCACTGCTACTGTATTTTACAGACACCAGAAAGATGAAAATCAAAGATGACCTTAGAGATTTGAGCTCATAATGCAAAAGTCTGTAACTAAGTACCACAAGCCAAGTATTCTGTAATACCAGTGAATATTATTCACCATTTCTTGTGCATCAAGGCATGAATTTCATTTAAGGTTGATGTGACATTTTAGAGTACACGTTTTTGACAAGGCCTGAGAAGGCTGAAATGTGTATAATGTTCTCATGAGCTACCGCTGCAATGATTTTGATATACATTGTACTTTTAACACAGCATATCTATGAAGAGGCTTTCTACAAGACAAAAAAAAACCATAGCTGCCTGTCTTTCAACAGGGTATATATAAGTACGATACACAGATGTCTAGTTTAATTTAATGTAGCTTCAATTGCATTTACTTCGTTTTTTACAGTTTGACAAGCATTCCACAATACCAGTGAATATATTATTCACTGTTTCCTACAAACCAAAGCACAAACTTCATTTAAGCACGTGACAAATTATGTTATTGAAAAGGCCCAAAAAGTCAAATGCATCTAACATTGTTGTGAGTCACTGCTGCAATAATGTTCTTGCTCCAATATATCTATAAAGAGATTTACTCTCAGACAAAAAACCCCAGCAGCCTGCTTTTCAATGGTATATATACATTAGTATGATACACAAATGACTCCCACAAATTATTTTGTCAATAATCAAACAATTCTGCCAATCCCATGGTTTTGTTTTGTTTATTGTTTCACATCAATTTCTTCTTACTTGGCTGAGTAAGATGCTTTATTGGTTGCAGCAACCCCTAATCACTCAACTGTAGGAAGTGGAATTCTGTATATCAGTGGTAATAAGATTTGTTTAGCACCTTAAACTGACACCCTTGGTGCTGATTAAATAGGTAAATAAAAAAAAAATGAAATAAAATAAAATAAAATAAAAACAAACACTCACCAGAGGGCCTTCCACTTTGATTCTCTTTGAAAAAGGTGGGGTGCAGGTATCACTGGCAGCATTACTTGTTGAACTGACTGCACTGGGGCCAACATCTGTTGCTTCATGTGGATGTAAGTGGTCTCCGTTGCTCTCAGATGGAGAGTTAGAAGAGGAGGCTCCTGATGAAGGTGCACTCGATAATGGAGTGTCTATACATGGAGGAGTGATATTCAAAGGATGTTTTTCTAAGTACTGAGCCACTCGTAATTGACCAAGGTTAACCGCTAGTGAGAAAGGGGTTTGACCCTAGATTTAAGCAAAAGAAATTAAAAACAAACATGAGTGATACATGGAAAGAAATGGAAGTTTCCACAAAAAATGACTCACATATGTATGACATATATGAGAAAAAATCATATATGTACAACATAAATTATATATCTAACTGAACCCCTCTAGAGTGCAACACAATGTAGCAGGATATACTGAAATAGTCTGAAGATGAAGTGTTTTGAACAGAATCACAATGAAATCCTCCAGCAGATTTGAACACACAATATATGAGCAGTTGTTCAACATTGTATCTACTTGGATAACTGACTTAGATATTTAATGTTACATAACTGGGGACAAGAAGCAAGTGAAGACTATGTTCAATTCCCTGGAGTATCATTAACATATATAAAGTGAAAAAACAACAACTGGAGATCAAAACTGACCCAAAAACTTGAATCACTAGCATTAGTGGTTTACATTACTATTGGTGGAATAATACTACTAATAAATATAATATTACAAGTGACGTAGTATATTACCACTGGTGGTATGTGGTAGAGAATATTACTACTGGTGAGATAATCCTCAAATAAATATAACTGGCACTCCGTTGGTTACAACAAGGGCTCCAGTTGATCCGATTAATGGAACAGCCTGCTTATGAAATTAATGTACAAGTGGCTGTGGCTGAGCATTCCACAGACACATGTACCCTTAACGTAGCTCTCAGAGAAATTCAGCATGATACAGAATGTGACAAGGCTAGCCCTTTGAATTACAGATACAACTCATTTTTGCCAGCTGAGTGGACTGGAGCAACATGAAATAAGCGTCTTGCTCAAGGACACAATGCACTCCCAGGAATTGAATTCATGACCTTACAATCACGAACTAAATACCCCTAACCACTAAGCCACATGCCATCACACTCTAATGAATATAATATTATTAGTGATATATAATCAATGGTAAAATACAACCAGTGGTGGTATACTACTACTACTACTACTAATAATAATAATAATACAACACTACTATCAATGGTAGTATACTAACATTGGTAATATATTCTTATCTACTCTAGGCACAAGGCCCAAAATTTTTGGGGAGGGGGCCAGTCAACTAGACTGACCCTAGTATGCAATTGGTACTTAATTTATCGACCCTAAAAGGATGAAAGGCAAAGTTGACCTCAGCGGAATTTGAACTCAGAACATAAAGACAGACGAAATACCACTAAGCATTTCGCCTGGCGTGCTAACTTTTCTGCCAGCTCACTGCCTTAACATTGGTAGTATATTATAACAGAATGTATAAAACTATTTTTTAATTAATTGACATTTCAGAATGATATGGTGTGATTTGATTGTTGTTTCTATAATGCCAATTGACTGCATAGATACTTCTTTGTTTCTGTTAAACCCTAGGTCAGCTCTGATAAGGTGGATCAACAACCAATGCATTCCATCCTGTCTTGTCAGAAGAATATCCTTGAACCATGCCATATCATTTTTTAAAAAAAGTCAAGCGATTAAAAGACAAAATTATATTCTGTTGTAGTGCACTACCATTGGTGGTATATTATATTCATCAGGTCAGAGATCAGAAGAAAAACATCATTGCCAATGATCCCTTCTTTTGGAGCCTACATAAATGATGGGAGGAAGGGAATAAGTTGTCTTGGACTGGAAACCTAGCCTGCGTGCTTGCAACAGACTGGACTCTACTAAAAACACCCAGGGAGCAAGCCATGATGTGAATCTTGAGCAGTACAATACTGCTGGTGGTAAATCTCATATTAGCAGAACAGGATCTCACTGAAGCACTTTAAGTTAATGAACCATTGGTCAATGACATTGCTACTGCTGTTTCTGCTGTCACTAGTAGCAGACTGTACCTTCACATCATCATTGTTTAACGTCCGCTTTCCATGCTAGCATGGGTTGGACGATTTGACTGAGGACTGGTGAAACCAGATGGCTACACCAGGCTCCAATCTGATTTGGCAGAGTTTTTACAGCTGGATGCCCTTCCTAACGCCAACCACTCCAAGAGTGTAGTGGGTGCTTTTACGTGCCACCGGCACGAAGGCCAGTCAGGCGGTACTGGCAACGGCTACGCTCAAAATGGTGTATTTTACGTGCCACCTGCACAGGAGCCAGTTCGGCGGCACTGGCAACGATCTCGCTCGAATGTCTTTACACGTGCTATCTGGCACAAGTGCCAGGAAGGAGATGCTGGGCACAGGTGCCATTGACGGTTTCGCTTTCGCTTGCTCCAATAGGTCTTCGCAAGCCGAGTTTCGTTTCCAATGAAGGAGACGACGTTGGCATGGGTGCCAGTCGTCGACTTCACATGATACCTATTTACAGCTAAGTGGACTGAGCTAATAGGTTACATGTCTTAGTTAAGAATAAAGCAGAATACCCAGATATGTCTGGACAGTAGTCACTTATCGTTGAGCCAAACACAGCCTTGACACTGTTATGCAACTACAGATTTCTTTATTAGCAATGACACATGGAGATGAGCAGAGCGAAAAGACTGACAGAGAAATGAGAAGTTGAATGACAGAAAGGGGGAGGAAACAGTGAAAAAAATAACAATGAAAGGGATGAAGTGAGGTGAAGAAAGAGGTCCCTAGGCATCCACTGTCCCTCCTATCTGACATTCAACAAAACCAAAAAAGAAATGAAACAGAGAAAAATGGTGGTGGTGAGAAGTGTGTACTGGTGAAGATAGTGGAGAAGAAGCAATAGAGAGGGGAGGGGGAAGGTGTTTCTTACCTCTTTGTTTAAACACTGCACATTAGCTCCAGCAGCCACCAACATTTTCATTGCCCCTAATGCCTTATCATTCAGAGCAAGCAAATGGAGAGCACTCTGCCCATGTTTTGTCTGCTGATTGAACAAAATATTCAGTAATCCTGTAGATGTAATAAAGAAACAAATCATCATCATTATTATCATCATCACCATCTTCATCCTCACCACTATCATTACCATCATCATCATCATCACCTTCAGTCTTAGTCTGGTCAGTTTGACTCCAGTAGTCCTAATTTAGTCACTTTTACTCTAGTAACACTAACCTGGTCAGTTAATTTCTCTTCTATTATGAATAAATAGCATTTTCTCACCCACTAGATGTAATCCACACATCATTTACATATTACTATACATGTCTCTCCAGGGCACGTCAACATAATGCTCCACCTTTCACGTAACAGTACACAAAAATGGATACTGCTTTCTTCATTTCTCTCCAGCTTCTATATCTACATTCAATATCTAGGTCCTATCCTTAGGATATGGATACATGTAGAGGCACATGGCCAAGTGGTTACGGTGTTGGGCCTCATAATGGTGAGGTCATGGGTTCAGTTCCTGAACTGAGCAGCTTTCTATGCTTTTGAATCAGGTACATTATTTCTCAATGCTCCTATCCACTTAGCTGATATTGAGTACCAGCTAAATGCTTGTGCAGCCCACTTTCTCTGCAACTGACACCACTTGACGTTCTACTAAGTCAAGGGGGAGTGGGACAAGAGAGTATCTATGTCTGCTTGTGACTACACAGGCACCTAAAATAATTAATGAAAACATGAGCATTATACAAGCAACCATGTCACACAAGCTTATAAATAACTGCAACGCTGTCTGCCATATCCTTACAGCAATATAACATAACAGTTACTTTGTAAGATTTAGTTTCACAGTGATTTTAGTAAATGAGTGATAAATCTATCCCTATATAGTTTCAGCTAACATTTTCAAAGTATGTATGTTACAAATAGTATAAACTTGATTTTTATTAGCCAAATTGATTCACTCTTTCTTTCTTTTCTTTCATTGTTTCTGTCTCTCTTTCTCTTGACTCAACAAAAGAGCCTCTGTATAGTACGTTGAGTTGCTACAACTGGCAGGCAAATCATCCTTATAACAGACCCTACTGTTTAAAATAAAGAACAACACACTGGACATTGCTGTGTCATTGTCATCCTTGTTATCATCATCATCACCATCATTTAACATCCGTTTTTCCATGCTGGCATGAGTTGGACAGTTTGACCAGAGCTAGAAAACCAGGCTCCATTGTCTGTTCTGGCATGGTTTCTATGGCTGGATACCCTTCCTAATGCCAACCACTCTACAGAGTGTACTGAGTGCTTTTTACATGAACCAGCACCAGTGCTTTTAAAGTGACGCCAGCATGAGTACTTTTTATACATATGCATGTATATAGTCCATGCTGTAAAGCAGTTAGCATTAGGAAGGACATCAAGGTGTAAATACCATACCAAAGCAGAAATTGGTGCTTAATGCAGTCATTGGATGTATCAAATCCATACCAGCATGGAACATGGATGTTAAATGATGATGATATATACATATATATGCATACAAACACACAATGGGCTTCTTTCAGTTTCTGTCTACCATATCTACTCATACAACTTTGTTTAGCCTGAGGCTATAGTAGAAGACACTTGTCCAAGAGGCCCACACAGCCATAACTACATTAACATGTATGCAGTTTATGCATGTATTGAGTTTTGAGCAATAACATATGTCCAAAAGTTTGCTTGCAGGTGCACACACACACACACACAAATGCACATGTATGTTCACACAAGCACACATACACAAAAAACAGTTTAGGATTGTATTTATAAAACTCACCTGGGCGCTCTTTAGCAAAGTTCAAGATGTCTCTAAGAAGATCAACATTTCGGTAATGTGCTCGACCATCCATGCCAACGGTCTCACAACTTGTGAGGAATGGTGTTAAACCTGCCCTGTTTTTAATTTTTAAATTCGGTTCCAGAATTTCAAGAATCTGAGGAAATTTCTTCACCATTACAGGATTATTTATCCGTATTGCCCTGATACACAGCAAGACTCGATGCAAAGCAGTGTCTCCTGTGTTGGTGTGTAGAACATTTATGTTATAACCTGCAGATGCCAACCACTTCAAAATATTTAATTTACCTATTAAAAAAAATCAAATATCATTATACAAAGATTTTGATTAATGAATAAAGAATGAGCTAATGAAGTAACTTCTATAAAGTTAGTTATATTGCTACAATTAAATTTCCAAAGAACTTATCAGCTTTCAAATTAAAAATTCAAAAAATCAGATGGGCTTTTGAATTAAATTGACAACAGGTAAGGAATTCTACTCAATATTAGCTAAATTTCACTAAATGAACACCTTGTGTTCAAAAATGGGAACTGTAGGAGTTTCAAAAGGTAAGCCTTAGGACAATTATGTCCACAAGAAAAGACTGACTGGTCTCAGTTGCTAATCATATAATTTTGACACATACACATAACACACTAATAATAAGCTTACATATATTGGGCAGTGCTGGTCTTACACATACACACACACACACACAAACATCCTCCTTACAACATCCAACTGATTGGCAGAAATTCATTTACCTATACACTAACAAATTGTAGCTAACTGATACACTATTTTCTGTCAACCACTTTGACAAGAGTCTATCCGCATCATTATCATCATTTAATGTTCATGTTGGCATAGATTGAATAGTTTGACAGGATCCAATGAGTCCAAGGACTGCATCATACTCCAGTGTCTGTTTTGGCATGGTTTCTAAGGTCGGATGCCTTTCTTAATGCCAACCACTACAGTGAATACAACACCAGATACATCACCATGCAGCATAGAAAACTACAAATCCCTAAGGAGCAGCATTACACTAGGTAACAAAGAGTAGGTCTCACCAATACTCTTCAAAACTTGTTAGCTGCATAACACCTTCATTGAAACCCACCTGAAGTACCTAACTCTTTTCTCTTGTCACACTTACTGTATCTTCACTTCACTGACTGCACCACTTTGCCCAAAGCATTCCTCTCCATAACTGCAGCCCTCTGAAACCTGTACTCCACTACCCACTATATTTCTCCTGCATGCACATATCAACCAATAAAAGTTCACACAGAACATCAATCACATTAACTTAGGTGGAGAGAATCTTCGCAGATAATGGGCATTGTAGCTCCACCTCCTTTAAATAAATAATGAAAAGAAAAATAAAGGTCACATATCTGTACCAGCCCATAGCAGTAGACATGCTAGTAACACCTGAAATACCAATTAGTTGTTTTCAACAAACTATTACTCAAATGGATGCTTCTGCAGTTACTGAATTACAACAATTAGCAGTACAGGTGAACAACACATGTGTCAATGTGTACATTGTAATTTAATGTGGAAAGAAACATTTTCTGGTCATATCTGATACTCTTACATCAGCAAACTAGCTGAGAGGCTAAATGTTAAACAACAGAATAAAAAGGATGACAGCTTTTAGCAAAGCTACTGCTATTTGCGTTCTCTACTCTGGAAGTAAGATCAAAACTGGAACTTACTAAGAATTGCTGCCCAGTGCATCAATGGGTATCGATATTCGGGATTCATATCAAATATGGCTGAATTTTTCCTCCAGTTCTTTTTCTGAAAGAAAATACAAAAAATATCAATTGTTTAATAAATAGGTAATTAATTTACTGATAATTTAGATAATTGGTTATCTGTTAGATAAAGAATGATGATTATGATCAAGACCTTTAGTGATATGCTGTGCTTGAGAAGACTTGTCAAGCCATGTGAAATCGTAGTTGTGGCCAATGCTAGTGTCATGTAAAAAGCATTTTTCAAGCATTGGGCTTCACAGAGACAAGGTGGCCGATGCCGGTAGCTTGTGAAAAACACCTTTTGAGTGTGAGCCTCACGGAGGTAATGTCGAATGACCAAGACCTTTGGCATTACGCTGTGCTTCAGAAGAAGACCCATCAAGTCAAGTAAAATCACAGTTGTGGCACTGGTGTCATGCAAATGGCACCCGTGCCAGTGGCACATAAAAGCACCCATTACACTCTTGGAGTGATTGGCATTAGGAAGGGCATCCAAATCAGAATGGAGTCTGGTGCAGTCTTCCAGCTTACCAGCTCAGATCAATCATCCAACCCATACCAGCATGGACAACGGACATTAAATGAGGATGATGATTCCAGTTTAGTACGGTCATTATGAAGCTTATTAATCTGACCTTAAAACCATGAGAGTGAGAAAATGAGAGGGAAAGAAAAAGAGAATAATGTTTGCAGGTTCTGTAATTTCTTACTGAACAACCACATGTGATTTGTTTATAGTGATCAAATGTTTGTGTTCACATAAGCTCACTCTCTCCATCAAATGAACATTACCTGTACAGGTGCACAATGTATCAGATGTCAGATGAAAAAATGATCACAGAGCAATGTGAAATAAAATAGTTTACTCAAGAACACAACGCAACGCCTGGTCTGGAAATTGAAACCATGATCTCAATCCTGAGTGCAACACCCTGACTACTAAGCCATGTGGCTTCAATATATATATATATATATATATATATATATATATGTATATGTATATATATATGTATATGTATATATATATATATAT
>NC_068987.1:47332621-47337069 GCF_001194135.2 Octopus bimaculoides | reverse complement strand
GGTTCCGGGTTCAGTCCCACTGCGTAGCATCTTGGGCAAGTGTCTTCTACTATAGCCTCGGGCTGACCAAAGCCTTGTGAGTGGATTTGGTAGACGGAAACTGAAAGAAGCCCGTCGTATATATGTATATATATATATGTGTGTGTATGTTTGTGTGTCCGTGTTTGTCCCCCCAACATTGCTTGACAACCAATGCTGGTGCGTTTACGTCCCTGTAACTTAGCGGTTCGGTAAAAGAGACCAATAGAATAAGCACTAGAATAAGTACTAGTCCTGGGGTCGATCTGCTCGACTAAAAGCGGTGCTCCAGCATGGCCGCAGTCAAATGACTGAAACAAGCAAAGAGTATATATATATATGCGCAGAGAGAGAGAGAGAGAGAGAGAGAGAGAGAGAGAGAAAGACAGACAGAGATAGTTACATACATAGATGGACAGCCAGACAGAGAGATAAAGAGATAAAGAGATAAAGAGTATGACAAAATTGAATACCTCAGAAATGATACCAACCTCATAATAATTAATAGTGTTCAGGAAATTCTTGAAAGAAGCTGACTCCTTAAAGTCGGCAGCACCGTCATCACAGTTAAGAAGAGCTAAAAGTAGTTTGCTGTGTTTGTTGGTGCAGTATTTGTTACAGAATGGTGGACATTTGATAGGGTAGGCCTGCTCCTTCCTGAAAGTAGACCAAAATCACATAAGTTACTAGATATTGTCTATAAACCATTTTTGTTATTTATGACTTATGTACAAATAATAATAATAATTATTATTTACATTGGATGGATATGTGTCCTCATCTTCTTTGTTGTTACTACAACGTTTCGGCTGATTTACTCTCCAGCCTTCATCAGGTGTCCTGGTAGAATTCTGAGGCCAACCCTGGGTTCTCATTCCTAAGGTATCTTTTTGCTGATGTTATTATTATTATTATTATTTATTCAAGCGTAATGGTTAAGAGTGCAGGTTACTAACCCAAAGATTCCAATTCAATTCCAGGCAGTACCTTGAATAAAAAAATAATAATAACATCAGCAAAAAAATACCTTAGGAATGAGAACCCAGGGTTGGGTTCAGAATTCTACCAGGACACCTGATGAAGGCTGGAGAGTAAATCCGCCGAAACATGGTAACAACAAACCAAATGAGGACACATATCCTTCCAAAGTAAATAATGTACAGAATTCTTCATCTCTAAAATATAGAACAGAATAATAATAATAATAATAATAATTAAAGACCACTTCCATGCATGCATGAGTAAGACAGAGTTTATTTGAGGCAGATTTTCTACAGCCGGATGCCCTTCTTGTTGCCAACCTTCACCTGTTTCTAAGCAAGGTAATATTTGCCCATGGCAAACATGTTTCCACAGAATATTAAAAATGAATGACACCACTTGTATGACACAATGCCAAGACAAAACACACACAGGTGATGGGCTTTTTTCAGTTTCCAACTAACAAATCCACTCACAAGTCTTTGGTCAATCCAGGTCTATAGTAGAAGATGCTTGCCCAGTGTGCCATACAGTAGGACTGAACCCAGAACTATGTGACTGAGAAGTGAACTTGTTAATCACACAGCCACATCTGCATCTATAATGATTATTATTATTATTATGGCAGCAAACTGGCAGTATTGTTAAAATATTTGAAAGATAACTTGCAATATTTGCTCTAGCTATTTAACAATTAATATTTCATTTCACATTGCTCCAAGTTCATTCAGCTGACAAAAATGAGTAATCCTGCGAAAGACTGGTGCTCTGACCAAGTGGGGAATATACACCACAGAAACCAACCCAATGAATCTATATGACTTGGGAAGGATCTTTATCCTATCTTTTTTTTTCACTTGAATAGTAGACTTAATCTGCTGCCCAGTTTAACACCACTGCCCGGCACCTTGGATGCTTTTAGTAGAGTCCACCAATGCTTCTGGTTTGAGGATACCCTCCTCTGTCTCTCACCTGTAACAGGTCTTGAGCACTGCTCTTCTTCCTGGATTAAAAGATTAAGAAAAACCTAGTGATACCTTTTTTTGGCTTCATTTTTCCATGTAAGCTTTATTTTAATTAGAGGCAGAATCCACATCCACCCCCCTCGACCCTTCCAGTTGTCATCTACACTTCCCTACCTTCTCTACTCACCATCCACTCAACACTAGCTCTTCATTCATCATATTCACTGCTTCCCCCATTCATCGCACCTCACTTTTGTATATATTCTTGCAACATCTACCCATACACATTCCTGGCTCTTCTGCCCCATTCATTTTTGCTCGCCCTACACATTGAGGGGCCCAAACAGCTATCTCATCACTGTTATTTTTATATCTACCCTGCCCCACCCCAATCACACAAAATACCTCTAAAAACAATAATAATATTCATGAAAGTCAACAACAATGGCATTACCATCACCACCCCTGTTGCTATCACATCCATTTTCTAAACTGTTATGGGTTAAACAGTATGAAAAATAAAAAATGTTAAAATATGTCACATTAGCACTCATCTGAGTCTAGTACCATCACCTCATCAGTGAAGACCAACATTCTCAGAAAAAATCTCATTATTTCTCCCTCTTCCCATATTTACCTATGTCACAAATATCTTCCACCATCAGCATATGCCTTTTATGCCACCCTGTCTACATACAGCTCTGAGAAGTAAGCACATAATTTTTCGTCTTCCTCTGTTTATCACTTTTTGCAAACAGATCACAAATGATTACACTGTGTAACAAATTTTTTATTTTTTTATATCTTTGGTCAGTAAGTGTTATTTCCTATTTGCTTCTATCTAGAAATCAAAGGAAACGACTACTATCCCCTTCAAATTTTGCGTTTGTTTTGAAACTGAAGTGTCTTCCATCACATTTCACACAAATTCAGTGTTGAGTTGCTGAAGTAGAAATATCGTTATAGCAAATATTCTGCTCAGTACCACAGATTTGCTTGTCAGTTGCTTGATCTTAACCACTTGAGCATGTCCATTACTAGCTGATAATATGTGCATCACAAGCAAGAGTAATGGGGGAACATCATAGCCGTATGTTGAAGGATCTTTTGGGGTCTGAATAAATGTAACAAATGCAAAGTTTGATCAAAATAGCCATTTTTCATAATTTTTAAGGGTAAGGAAATAGGAAATAACAGTTGCTACCCAAGGACAAAAACTGTGTTATACCAGCATTATTTGTTATTTTAAAAGTATTTAAGCAAACACACACTTTTGACAGTCATGTCTACATACAGCCTTGACTGTGTATACTGTAATAATACCCTAGCTGGTTAATAAAACATAGTTCATTCAGCTCTACTTACAGGAACGATGGCAGGTCTGCATCTGCTGTATGAATGGGTGGTGTTTCAGCAGGGGTCAAGGGTTCATTCCTAGAGAGAAAATATACCACAACATTAATACACTGCTTCTAAACAGTTTCAATAGTGGTGATGCCATGAGTGAAGTCTGGTCTGGAAATATGGAGGGAACTGCTTATGTACTTCAACAGTTGTGATGGAACTTTTGACAGCTAGCGGTTGAGGGGAAATGGTTATTGATGTGGTTTAGTCTCAAATCAGCGCTGACCACCTCATCTTTTATTCAGACATAGTACATTCAGGACCACATTATCTGATGTGTCGTTTTAAGATGGTAGGATGTGATTTGAGAGAGATTCAACTGCTATTTCTAGTAGAATGAACATATGCATAGAAGCTCCCTTGCATGATGAAGATAAGTTACCCACTGAACACTGAGATTAATGTAATTGACTTACTCCTCCCTCAAAATTGCTAGCCTTGTGCTAAAATTTGAAACCATCATTAGCGATTTAAGGTAGTGAGCTGGTGATGAGATTTAAGGTGGTCACTCTGTCATACTCTAATCTCTCATCACCTGGCACAAAGCCACCTCCTCCAGTATTTTCCTCTCTAAAAGGATCTTTGTTTTGTAAGTTACTTGGTGACCTTGCCAATGCTGGTACCACATAAAAAGCATCTAATTCACACAGCAAAGTGGTTGGTGTTTGGAAGTGCATCCCAGCAGTAAAAACATCAGGCCAAAGCAGACCTCACCAGTCCTTATGCCATGTAAAAAACATCCAGCCATAAAAATCATGCGAAAAGAGACAGTGGAGCTTGGTGCAGTCCTCTGGATTGCCAGCTCCTGTCAAACCATCCAATTCATGCCAGTATGGAAGATAGATGATCTGTTTCAGTCATTTGACTGCAGCCATGCCAAAGCACCGCCTTTAGTCAAACAAATCGACCCCAAGGACTTATTCTTTGTAAGCCTAGTACTTATTCTATCGGTCTCTTTTGCTGAGCACCACTAAGTTACAGGGATGCAAACACGCTAACATCGGTTCTCAAGCGATGGTGGGGTACAAACACAGACGCACACACACAAATATATATATTTATATATATATATATATATAT
>NC_068987.1:47326460-47331200 GCF_001194135.2 Octopus bimaculoides | reverse complement strand
CAGTCTCCTTGTTTAAGTTGGTGAATGCTGCCATAATCCTTGCCTTCAGTTCATCTTTGGTGTTACAAGGAGTTTTGTTGGTCTTTCGCTCAACTGCACCCCACACATAATAATCAAGGGGGTTGCAGCCTGGGGAGTTAGGTGGCCAGATGTTAGGGGTGATGTGTTGCAGAAATTGTCTGACCCTGACTGGGTTCTCCTGCTTGTGTGACATGGTGCAGAGCCCTGTTGCCAGACATAGGGTCTTCCAGTAGCCACCCTCTTGATCCAAGACAGCACTACTTCCTTCAGCCACTTGATGTAGGCCTCTGTGTTGAGTCTGAGGCTGTGTGGGAAGATGAATGGAGGCATAACGTCGCCATCACTAGTGATCACTCCAAACACCATGATATTGACTGGATGTTTGATTTTTATCACTCTCAGTACATGTCCTCAGAATGACACCCAAACACTCTGAAATGTTTGCATTGGAGCTTCTGGCGCAAATGCCAAGCAGTACCACATGTTGTTTCCAAATTCCTGGCAGAGTGAATTGCATCATGGTGTTGTTTTGCTCAAGGACACTGCCCAACTGACCTTACTATACTGTGCAGTTGACAAAATCAAAACAAGCAATGTGCATGCACAAAATAAAAAATATAAAATGGCAACAATTTACCCATCGCACCCTGTATATATATATATATATATATATATATATATATATATATCTCCATTTATAAATACATACACACACACATATATATATACACACACAGAGTTTTCAGTTCCACCACAAAATCCCACTCCCACCCTAATATAATTCATTGTTGCCATGTATCTCCTCTATAGCAAGAAATCTGTTCCTTTTTCTCTATAATGTAACACTGCCTCCCATCTCCTTTACTCCCAGAAAGTTGAAGGTTTTTTTTTTAATTTTGCAAGTCACACTTCAACCACACTAGTGTTGGTGCCAACAAAAATAGTATTTAGTACAATAGGTGGTTGGCATTAGGAAGGACATCCAGCCTTTGAAAGTATGCCAAAGAGAACATTAGAGATCAATGCAGTTTCCCTACCCATTGGACCCTGTCAAACCGTCTAACCCACATCAGTATGGAAGATGGATGGTAAATGATGGTGATGGTACCCACATACACTCACACACACTCAAGAATAGAATCCTGAACTTACATCATGGTTGGTAGACTTGGAGATAGGTTCAAATTGTCAATTTTTGGAGTGCTAGTTACTTCGTTATTTCTGAAAATAACAATAACAATCATGAATTATGTACAAAAGTTGTAATAAAATAATATTAAACATATCTGAGACAG
This sequence comes from Octopus bimaculoides, assembly GCF_001194135.2. Taxonomy (NCBI): domain Eukaryota; kingdom Metazoa; phylum Mollusca; class Cephalopoda; order Octopoda; family Octopodidae; genus Octopus; species Octopus bimaculoides. The sequence goes on along the minus strand of NC_068987.1, from coordinate 47,329,884 downwards.
AAATGATCAACAGGAGTTTAACCCTGTCTCTATCACTAGCTGGGTGACGAGGTTATTAATTGCACAATAAAATTATCAAGATCATGACCATCATAATTTTAACACCCATTTCTCCATGCATACACATGCACATGTGATATTTTTTATCTTTTATTTTGTTTCAGTCATTAGACTGTAGCCATGCTGGGGCACTACCTTGAGGAATTTTAGTCAGACTAGTCAATTCCAGTACTTATTGTCTTTTCAAGCCTGGTACTTATTCTATTGGTCTCTTTTGCCAAACTGCTAAATTATGGGGACTTAAACATTACAATAACGTTTGTCAAGCAGAGGGGGACAAAAATAAACACACACGACAGGCTTCTTTCATTTTCCCTCTACCAAATCCACTCACAAGGCCTAATGGTTTTGTAGAAAACACTCTCCAAAAGCGCTGTGCAGCAGGAGAGAACCCAGAACCATGTGGTTGGGAAGCAAACTTCTTACCACACAGCCATGCCTGTGCTTATATATATAAAACATCTTTTTTTTTTCATTGGTAGGGAAATGGTCCATTTGGGGTAGAATACTGATGACAATTTCATCAATAATTCAGGTATTGTAAAAAAGAGCAGTTAAGTGCTCAGTACATTGTTTCATGATATCCTCACGATCCATTAAGACAAAGGAATCGTCCTTAGATGCAAGAAGTTCTATAGATAAAGACTGAGGACTAACGAGTTGTTTGATTAAGTGATATATTGTTTATGAGTCTTTACTGAATTTTCTCAGAAACACCTGACCACTACTAGCTTTTCATTTGTTGTATTTTGCACTGGAGTAATGATTTTTTCACCCCTCTGAGACACTACAGTAAAGACTTTTGATCTTTATCTGGTACACTGAGATATTTTTGGGCATAGCATGTTTTTTATCTTAAAGAAGTTAGAGCTCAACAGATCATTTTCATGAAACCAATCCCAATGTTTTTCTAAAACCAAAACCAACAACCCAAACATTGTAGACCTTGGTTTGAAACTGATCCCAAGTTCTATCAAATTTAACTTCCTCAATAGCTTTCTGAAGATTTTCACGCACATTAGGGTCCTTTAATTTCAAAACAAACCATCCAATCCATGCCAGCATTGAAAGCGAACATTAAATGAAGATAATGATTTTATTTTGTGCATGATATGGAGTTTCAATTTGGTATGTTTGTGTCTCTTTGTCTTGACATTGCATGATAGTTGTAAATGAGTACCATTGTCACCCAAGCAGTGTCATTCATTTCCAATACTGTAAAAACATATGTGGCTACGGACAAATATTAATTTACTTGGAAACAGGTGAGGCTTAACTTAAGAAACTCCATCCAATCACGCAAGCATAGAAAAGTGTACTTTAAAACAATGAGGATGACTTTCATAACTAGCACATCTGCTTACATTATTATAACTACCTCTACTTGAACTACAAGGGACATTCCAGAAGTTTTGAAACTTTTTTTTCAAGTAAGACATTTATTAATTTTTTTTTTAAAAAGCACAAAACTGTAACCTTCTTCACAGTAGAATGCTCTAACTTCAAGGTACTTGTAATTCTCTAGCCACTTTGTGAAGGCCCCATAGAAGTCCTCTGAAGTTGTCCAGGATCCTTGTCACAGCCTCCTTCATCTTCTCAAAATGACTGCCCCTAAGGTTTTTTGGGGAAACAACAAATAGTCACAAGGAGCAAGGTCTGGACCGTAAGGAAGGTAGTGAACAGTTCTGATGTCCACCTCTGTCAAGTAGTTAGTTAACAGGATGCTTGTCACTGAGCACCTGAGGAACAAATATTACACAAATTTTGCACATGCTCAGATCTCCATGAATAAATCAGTGTACAATTGCCACACCAGCTCCAAACTATATACTATATTGTCTTTATAGACACGACAGTCTTCATCCAGAAAATTGAGAATTTTCTCAACAAGCTCTCATGTTCTACCATCCCTCTTCCCTTCACCCTCTTGTCATCTCTCATCTCTTCTCTACTGTCCTTCAATCTCTTGTGCCTGTGCCAGTGGAGATGTTAATCCATAAGCAGTCAGAACATTTCATAAGTTTCTGTAGCATTTTTGTCCAATTTAACACAAAACTTCTTTGCATAGTAAAATTCCAAACATCCTGACTGCCTTCTCTAAACTAGTTGGCTGTGACAAGCAGTGTTTAGTAGGGTGTGTTCAAAGTGTTGTTACAGCCATCTCCTTCAATCTGGAATAACAAAAGTTGGCAGATCAGCTTTTTAGATGGATAGTAATGATACTTAAATTACAATAATCTAAGACAGTTATAACTGCCTCTCCTCAAAAAGTCTTAAAACTTCTGTAATGCACTTCATATCTTCACAATCACCTCCCTCTACCATCAATACGAGTACTGCCACATACACCATCAATTTTCCTCAATACAATCATTGCAAGAAATGCCATGTACATCACCACCACCACAACCACGACTTCAAAAAGAATGTGAAAGAATCTCAATTACATTGGTTGTCTCGAAGATCTTGGAGGTGAAGATGTCTGTTGTCTCAGTCTTTTGGATCTTCTATAATAGAAAAGAAAGTGCCTTAAGTCAATATATATATATATGTATATGTATATATATATATATATATATATATATATATATATATATATATATATATATATATATATATATATATATACACACACACACATATATATGTTGTTGTTTGTTTTGATGTCAAGTTATATATATATAAAAATAAACAACAGGGGACCAGAGTAAATGTGGAAATCTATTGCACTTGATAGGATGCATCAAGCTAAGTAAAATCACTGTCTTGCATACATACAGGCTTGTCCCTTTCAGGTGCCAGTGCCACATAAAAAGCACCTGTGCTGGTGCTGCATAAACACACCCATGCAGGTGCTGCATAAATACACCTGTGCCAGTGTTGTGTAAATGCACCAGTGTCAGTACTGCATTAACACACCTATGCCAGTGTTGCATAAACATATCTGTGCCAGTGGCACATAAGCACCCGACACACTCTGTTAGGTGGTTGGTGTTAGGAAGGGCATCCAGCATTAAAAACCATGTCACAACAGACAACAGGAGTCTGGACAGCTCTCAGCTGGCCAGCTATGTCAAACCATCCAACCCATGCCAGTATGGAAAGTGAATGTTAAACGATGATGATGATGATATATATATATATATATATATATTTCGTTTTTGGATTTGGTTTGCAAGGTTTTTTATGTGATTTCGTGTGTTGAAGCACATTCTGTTGTGTCTGGGGAGAGTCATTTTCTTATTGTGCCTTAAAATTTAATACACTCACCGGTAAAATTTCCACTTATTTTAGGAAAATAAAAAGAAAATTAAGTGGAAATTTTACCGGTGAGTGTGTTAAATTTTAAGGCACAATAAGAAAA
>NC_068987.1:47321549-47326387 GCF_001194135.2 Octopus bimaculoides | reverse complement strand
AGAGAGAGAGAGAGAGAGAGAGAGAGAGAGAGAGAGAGAATCAACAGATGAGATCCAGAGATTCTCAATGTGGAAAACACTTCATAGCGCTCAGATAATTTGAACTTACACTCTGATATCTTTACCAGTCTGTGGACTAAAGAGTAGGTATAAGGGGAACCTAGGTGAGCAGACATGGAGATAGTTATGGGAATAAGCAAATAAAACTGCCTGGGTTTGATATACAAAATATATATACATTTATACATGTCGAAAGCAAAGACTGAAAATTTTCAGACGATGAATGTTCAAGTATAAATATATATTTATATGTTAATAGAGCAAACTTACACCAATTACAAACAACAGAGGAAATTAAAGGGGAGAAGGTATGATGTTATAAGTATAACAGCTGTTTCTGGGGGCTCAGATGTTGGCAGATGTAGTTCACCAGAATATGCAACCAGTAATGGAAGCAAATAAACATTGGATGAATACTTATTGTCTGAAAAGTTTCAGTCTTTGCTTTCTCTCTCTTTACATGTATATATATTTTCTATATCAAACCCAAGCAGTTTCTTTTATTTGCATAGCTGTCTCTCTCTCTACCCAATATATATATTGGTCATCCCATAAGTAATGCGGTTTTTTTCAATTGCATGAACTAAAAGTTGGAGGAGGATGGGATAAACTACTGCATCAACTTGCTATAAAAGCAGGTATAATTTTACATTGTCCTTATTCTTAGTACAAGTTTTGAAGAGAGCAGTTCAATTTTAACAGTTATTTTTTCAAAGCTATAATGGAAGTGACAAAGGAGCACATTTGGCATATTTTGCTTTATGAGTTCAATAAAGGCAACAATTCAATGGAAAGTGTGAGGAATATTAAATGCAGTATATGGGGATTGGATAACAAGCCTAAGCCAGTCTCAACTGTGGTTCCAGAAATTCTAAGCCAGAAACTACAGCCTAGAAGACGAGCCTCATCCTAGAAGATCTGTAGAGCTCAACGAGGACTTCCTGCAAACCCTAGTGGAACAAAATCCCATTGTAACTGTTGAAGAACTAGCAGAGAAGCTTGGATTTGGTCATTCAACCAGTCATTCAAGTCAGTGTTAGAAGAAAAACAACCATCTTTGGCTTCAAGACAAAAGGTGTTCTTTCATCAGGATAATGCTCGGCCACATACAGTTGAGGATGACATTCCAAATGCTGGAGCAGTTTGAATGGGAAATGATGCCCCACCCACCAAATTCGCCCTATCTGATTATCAAAATCATTTGGGCAGAAAAAATACAAATTCTGTAGACGAGGTCAGAACAGTAGTGGAAGAGTATTTTCGTTACAGACAAGTGAATTTTGGAAGAGAGGCTTTGCAAGTCTACCAGATAGATGGAAGAGCTTTGTAGAAAATGAAGGAGAGTATATTTTAGATTAAAAAAGAACTTTATCTTAATTTTGAAAAATAAAAGAAGTATAAAAAAAAACCCTGATAAGGACCAGAAGTTCTATGAGTGCGGAATCATGAAGTTACCAGAGAGATAGCAAATGGTCACCAAACAAAATGGAAAATATATAAGTGATTAAAGTTCATTCCTTGTATGAAAAAAATGACTTTTATTTCATACTAAAAAACTGAAATTACTTTCTTGCCAACCCAGTATATACATATATATGAAGGTGTGTGTGTGTGTGCACACGTGTATCATCATCATCATCATCATCGTTTAACGTCCGCTTTCCATGCTAGCATGGGTTGGACGATTTGACTGAGGACTGGTGAAACCAGATGGCAACACCAGGCTCCAATCTAATTTGGCAGAGTTTCTACAGCTGGATGCCCTTCCTAACGCCAACCACTCAGAGAGTGTATATATATATATATAATAATAATAATAATAATAATAATAATAATAATAATGATAATAATAATAATAATGCTTAAAACCTAACCTAGTTGGAATGATGGAGTCAACGATAATAAATGAAGGTATGCCTCTTGTAGTGCTGACAACGATACGCCCTCTGTGTTATTTGGTTAACTAGGCGATTCTTAAAGAACAGAATATGGAAAAGCTCCAAGTTACAAAGAGGACAAAAATCCCTACCTTTGTCGTAGGGAACTGAGGTAGCCAGTATAGACCATTCCAAAGAGAATTGCTTATTGCAATCTTTCAGTTCCCAAATAAATTTACTTAGGCCGGTGGTGCTAGCTTTATTCCTATCCCTAAATGACGTATAATGATTCAATATTCTCTTGGAGACCTGCGTCGATGAGCTACCTACGTAAAATGAGACATTACCTTGCATTGATAAACCACATTCTTGGTCCTTCTATTCGCACTTAAAAACTTAATTCTATTAGGATTTAATTCCGAGATGCTAATCTTATTATTGTTACAGATATTGTTGTGATTCATAATATTGTACATACTACCTATATTAATACCTAAATGATTATTGCCATCATTTGCGTGTGTTAAATTATTGGAGTAATTATTATTGTTAATATATATATATATATATATTTCTTAAACAATAGATACTTACACTTTATTCCCTGAAGTAGACTGAACCTTGGAAATTGATTTGCTCACCCTCAGGTTGGAGCTGCAAGAGATGAAACAGAAAAACAATAAGAACAATGGAATTTAGTTGTTACACAAGCACAAGGATTTGGATCTACTGAATACAAATATGACTCAGTGTTTCTCAAAGGATTTAGTGACATAAAATATTAATTTCTTACATAGGTGCAAAGCTTCAGATTCACAAGAAAATATTAAATAGGATGTTGTGGCATTCATTCAAATCTTTCTCATGAACATTAACAGTGAAATTATAACCAGAAACCTATTTTTATGTTATATCTTTTCTCTGTCTCTTTCTTCTATTTCTATAATAACTTCTGTGTTCCTCAATTCCGCAATTAGCATTGTTTGTACCACCTTTGTCCAAGCTCACCTAATGCACTTCTTCTCATCAACATAATGTGCCTCGATCTTAGATCCCATACTAAGTACTTCCACTAGAATTGCAGCCCTATGCAATATCGTCTTTTCTTTTACAGGCATCAACCTTCATATAAGGTTGGATCTTGTGCTTGAAAAATTTAAGTTCATCATACAAAAGTGAGCTGAAAAATAAAACTCATAAACCCACAGTCTCGTAAAGCAGGTCTTCATAAAGTGAGATATCACTGTACACTCTTTCAATTTCTATCCACCCTCATTCCCTGTCCTTTTGTCTCATTTACCCTGAAACCTTATCACCTCTATTTAATTTCATTTTCTAGCTCTACCTACCTCGGTTACTCTCACCCACTCTTCTATGATCCTTTCTACTATACCCACAAGGCCTGAAATTTTGAATTTGAACTCAGAATGTAGTGGCAGACAAAATACTGCTAAGCACATCGCCTGTCATGCTAACGATTCTGCTATAATCTGATTAGCCAAGTAGCTCCTCTACAACAAGAAACCCATTCTGTTGTAACCCCTTTCGTAGTTTAAAGCTTCATTGCCTAGCATAAGGCTGCCTTTTGTTGCAGCACTACTCAGTGAAAAGGGATCTGAGACTGTGTGGTGACCTCAATGGTGTTGGTGTCACACACACAAAAAAAAAAGAAACTACTTAGTACATTCTGTAAAGTGATCAGCATTACTAAGTGTATCCAACCATAGAAACCATGCCAAAGTAGAAATGGGAGCCTGATTCTCAGATCCATGAGATACTGTCAAACCATCCAACTAATGTCAGCATGGATGATGATGATGCATAAGATAAACTCTTGTATGACTGTAGCAAAACTATCTCAGAAAGGAAAACAATAAACACTTACTTCATTTTTGTCCTGAACTGTGTGGCTGGACTAATAGAGTTAGTTTTAGACAACTTCTTTTTCAATGACATTGTAATGCTTTTCTTCTCAGAACCTAGTTTATTCACTGCAGTTCTCTCATGCCTAGCTTTGAGAATTTTCCTTCTAGTTCTTCTTCTAGGTGTTGAACATGTAGAAAGTCTTTTTGATGTATCCATCACTTTTTTTGTCCTTTGAGATCTCTTCCTCTTGCGAGGGAGTGCTTTTTGTTTGACCGGTGATAGTCTTGTTTCATTCTTTGGGAGCAGTGGTGATACAAATCCATTCCGAAGAAAACCATTTTGAACAATAGTCTTCTTGGAAATTTGGACCTTTGCTGGTGTAGAAGTGGTATGAGGAGTTTTATGAGGAGTTTTATGAGGAGAGCCATTCATTTTTACATTTACAGCGCTTTTATTCATATTTATTTTACAGTTTCTTGTCGCCGGACGAGATGGCAATGAGAGTGAGGCTGCCATTATTATCCCGGCAGTGGATTCTTTGTGAAACTTATTTTTAGTGGAAGTTATTAAGACCAATAGACAGTTTGATTTAAAGAGGCAGTAGCATTTTTAGCTACCTGGTTTACTTAACTGATGCTTGGAATTTCAACACCAACAGACTTATTATCTGTGGTGTAATAAATTCTCTTACATATCTTCTGTTTGAGAAGGCTAGGATTAGTACTGATGCCATTCAACAGCATCCTACTTGAGGTTCTTTCATAATGCTGGTTTTGTTCTTTTGGTTGTCTATTTTTCTGATCCTTGTAAACCAAATCCTCCAGACTTAAATTACCAGGATCTTGAACTCTGGAAAATATTTTTAAAATGACAGAAATTTTAGGAAAATTGCTTATAGAAACAAGTGTAAACAAACAAATATGTATGTACAGATGTATTTTATGGAAACAAATGTAAACAACATGTATTATATATATATATATATATATATATATATAATGTAAACAACATGTATTATATATATATATATATATA
>NC_068987.1:47319957-47321459 GCF_001194135.2 Octopus bimaculoides | reverse complement strand
TATATACATATAGGCATAAGAGTGGCTGTGTGGTAAGTAGCTTGCTTACCAACCACATGGTTACGGGTTCAGTCCCACTGCATGGCATCTTGGGCAAATGTCTTCTACTATAGCCTCGGGCCGACCAAAGCCTTGTGATTTGATTTGGTAGACGGAAACTGAAAGAAGCCTGTCGTATGTATGTATATATATATATATATATATATGTATGTGTGTCTGTCCCCCCACCATCGCTTGACAACCGATGCTTGTGTGTTTACGTCCCCGTAACTTAGCGGTTCAGCATAAGAGACCGATAGAATAAGTACTAGACTTCCAAAGAATAAGTCCAGGGGTTGATTTGCTTGACTAAAGGCGGTGCTCCAGCATGGCCACAGTCAAAAGACTGAAACAAGTAAAAGAGTATATGTGGATAGCAGAAGTGATATTGCATCAGACAAAATACCTAGTAACACTTGGTTATGTCCATGTTCTGAGTTCAAATTTTGCTTTCACATCATTTCAAGCCTGATAAAACAGGTATCAATCACGTAATATAATTGACTTATATAATGTGGTGAGCAGGTAGAACCATTAGCATACTGGACAAAATGCTTAGTAGCATTTTGTCTATCTTGATGTTCTGAGTTCAAATTCGGCCAAGAATGACTTTGGCTTACATCCTTTCGGGGTCGATAAAATGAGCATCAGTTGAACACTGGGGGTCGATGTAATCGATTTACCCCTCCCCCACCCCAACCACAAAATTGCTGGTCTTGTGCCAAATTTTGAAAGCAATATAATTGACTTGTATCTTTGAAGGTGGTAAGGTAGTGTTCTAGCAGTAAAAGAAAAGAAGGAAAAAACACTGCATATGTGCATACACGCCGACTGGTTAGCATTCATTCTTAATATATTCTAGCACAGTGTTTTTCAACTGTTTTTTGGCCTATGTATCGGTTTTAGTCGTGAGCCTGATGGACCAGGACAAATATGCAGCTAAAGAACAAGCTGATAGAAATATGAACAATGGAAAACAAGTGTGTGTGTGTGTGGATATGGATATGAACGTAATTTGTGTATATGTGTATACGTGATTAGGCGCGCGCGAGAAGAGAATATGGATGTGCACGTGTATATGTGAGAGAGAGAGAGAGAGAGAAAGCTGACGAATTACTACGTTTATAAATATAACCAATATCATCACGATCAATAAAAATAGAAAAATCAACCTCTCGTTAAAAGTAGCTCGACACTATTATTGTTGTTTTGATTGACCAGAAGAGGGCGAAAGACGAAGAACAAGGAGTTGTCATGGCTGAATCACACACACACACACATAATGTCACTCGACTGAACACGCTTCAATTCCTACGGGCATACCTATACAAGAGTGCCCCACCCCGAATTTGTTACCTCATGATTTTTAGAAAAATGAATGTTTTTTAATGAAATCTTCAACAAATACGTTTCAGATGGTGTAGATCACGATTATATCGGAATTTAATGTGGATGGGGGGGGG
>NC_068987.1:47315121-47318961 GCF_001194135.2 Octopus bimaculoides | reverse complement strand
AATATTGAAATTTTGAAATGCTGTTTTTTAAAAAATTTATTTTTGATGATGTACAAAATTAGAATCCGAAGAAATAAAATAAGAGGGGTTGAGTGCATGCTCGATACCCCCGCCAAACCTCCTGTTTTAATGAAACAAAATTCTAACCATGAAATTAACAATTTTTCTAATTTTGGCACAAGAATGATGGATTGGTGCTTATTTTATCGATCCCAAAATAAAAGGCAACGTCGACCTCGGCGGATTTTGAACTCAGCCAAGCCAGAAAAAATGTCCTTAAGCATTTCGTCCAACGAGCTAACGATTCTGCCAGCTCGCTGCCAAACGTTTCAAGTTTTGGCACAAAACGGTGGTGTTGTTTTTGTGGGTTCACTGGAACTATACGAGCCAATTCCATTTTTAAATAGAACCATTTGATTCTACTGATAACTCAACCAATGTATATGTGGGTAAGAGACTATCCGCAGAACGAAATGACTTTTGAATTACAATTGAATTGCAATACTGTGGTGGATTGGATGATGCTGGATGTCCCATTACCGTGGAAATAGACGAATCCAAATATATGCATCGGAAATATCAGAGGAGAGTGGAATGAAAGGTATTTGGTGTTTAGTGGAGTAGAAAGGGGTACAAGAAAATGTTGCTCGATGGAAGTCCCCGATCGCATGCGCGAAGCATTTAGGCCCCATTATAAAGCATTGGATATTGCCAGGACCTGTTTGATATCTAATGTGTGGGCTTCGGTAACTTTTACACTCAAGAATTTGTCAACCATTCACTCAATTTTGTTGATCCAAATGATGACAGCATCCATACAGACACTACGGAAGGGCTTTCTAAGAAGAAATGTAGATGTCAATATGGAACTAGTGATAATTTGTTTACATTATGTCTTCTCTCCATTAGTTATGTGACATCGTTTACGTAAAATTATGGGACGTCATCACTTCCGGTTTCTATAGCAATTTTCTTGCACATTTTTTTTTACGACGGTAAACTGCATGTTAGCCGTATTTTATCGACTCCAAAAGAATAAAAGGCAAAAATTTGAAGTGAGACAGAAAAGAGCCAAAGAAATACAGCTAAGCATTTTTCCCAACACGCTAACAATTCTGCTAGCTGGTCGCTGGTATAAGGCCATAAATTCAAGGTGGCGGACGGATTATTTGATTAAGTCGAACCAGTTCTTGACTGGTATTTATGTTATTGACCCCTGAAGCGGGGAAGGCAAAAAATTGACCTTAGTGAGATTTGAACTCATAAAGTAAAGGACATTAATAGCTATTGCAAGATCAATCCAGTCGATAACCTTAATACTTAAGAAAAAAGGAAATTTAAACAATTAGAAATGCAGGTACTACTAAAGCAGCGCGGACGCGCGACTGCGCGTTCGGGTTCGCGCTGCTTTAGTAGTACCAGAAATGCATTTACTTCCAAAGTAGTGGTTTATACGAGACAGGAGGTATGATCTATTTGCAAATGGGGTATAAATGCTATTAACATGTACAGAGAGTAACAGTTATTAAATGAGTGAACTGTAGTTTCTGTTTGGAAACGAAATGCTTTTTACTGTTTTACGTTAATGATTTATAGCGATGGTTTTCAATGGAAAGCATGGCAATATTGTAGTGGATTTCATCAGAATGGGAGTACGTTACAAATGAATAAAACTTGCAATAAGGTAATAATTGACGCTTTAATTAAACACACACACACACACGTACATATATACAACCTGTTGCATGGTCGGGTCATCGGCAAACCTACCAAGCTTGGTTGGTAAGGAGGATGTTTTCCGTTGGACACTATGCAGGAAAAAATACAAAACAAAACAAAACCTGCCAAAGAGCAGATGAACTGAGTAGTCAGCGGTCATTCAATAGACCGGAGTGACAAATCCCCCACTCCTAGTTTTTGTTTAGACATCTTTCTAGAAGGAAATCCCCAAATAACACTCGCTCATTGCAAAGCCGAAGATCTGGCTCTTGCTGGTTTCTAGACTATTTAGCTTTGTAGGTGAGTCTTAGCTGTGTTTTGCAACTGAAATTTTAGCACGGGAATTGCTGACAGCCATGGTATTTAACAACTAGGATAAGATTATTTATTAGTGATACTCGTCTATGAGTTGACAGCCACCATGCATGCATAAAGAAGAACAGAAAACTCGATCTCATTGATAGATAAAAATTTTCATTTTTCTGAAATTGTTTCGATAACTCGCTTGAAACATTGCCAACCAGATAATAATTACATAACTGACTCTAGTTATTAAATTAATTTAACTGAATCGTTAGGAATGAGTGCGTGCATGTGTGTCTGTTAACAGCATATACAGGGAATGTGTTGGGTGCAGTAAGGCTGGCCGTGGTGTAAAATACAGTTGACAAGCAAAGTAAGAATGGCGGGGAGAAGGAAGGTGTGTGAATGACAGAAAACGGGTGTATGTTGGCGTGTATACGTTCCAGCACAGGTGAGCATTTACATGCGAGTCAGTATGACACGTGATTGTGAATGTTTCAGGGAGACAGTAAAGTGAGAGAATAGCGATATGTATGTGGGGGTGTGCACGCGGACAGAGGGGAGATATATATGGGGCATGTATGTCTTGGCGAGATAGTATAATAGGGTGTGTGTGTATGTCAGGAGGCGGGTGGGGAGAAAGAATGTTAGGAATAGTGGCTAGGAGAATTTGAGATGAAAGGACTATAAGTTTGGAGAGGGAAAATAGGTTCTTGCTCCCTCTGGAGGTGAGCGGTGGAGCATACAGGGGTGATAGAATGCCCAAGGCCAAGAACTGTTGGGTGGAATGGTCATCAGTGCAAACATTATACACACTCACATACACACGTGTGCACGTGTAGAAAAGATGCAAATGAATCTCAGCTGTACAATTTTTATCTAACCAAGATATGGAATCAGGGAGAGTGTATATAAAACTTGGCAGTAGCTGGTGCTACCAGAGTTAAACAAATGGGATGAATGGACCGGAAAATAGGTATGAAATACGGAATGTTTTAAAGTAACATATATACACACATAAATATGAGAGGAAGCTGTGTTTTCTTTTACCAAAGGCTAGGGAATTTTCACATACACACACACACACATATGTGTGTGTGTGTGTGTATATATATATATATTGAAAAAAAAGTCGTTAAAATTTTGGAAAAAAAATCTTTTTATTACTTCATTATTATTAGCACTTCCCTTTGTCAAATAAAATTTTGTGAATGTACAAACAACTTGTTCATTTATATAAAACATGTTTTTTGGGGGGTTTTGTTAAGAAGAGAACAATGTTTTTGTTTCTTTGGGTGAGGTTCCATGACAATGGAGATGGATAGATAGAAATATAGGTAGGCGGATAGGCTGATAGATAGACAGAAAGATAAATAGATAGTCAGACAGATAGGTAGAAGGAGAGAGAGAAAAGGGGTATCCCCTTTTTATTCACCCTTTATTTATTTAATCCTTTACCATTGTATTGGAATGGATCATGCAGAACTACATCAAAAAATTCCTTCGAATATTGAATGTTTGGAAGGGGAGAAAGTACATTTTGTACACTAAATACATCTCAAAGAGGAGTAAAAAAAAAAAAAAGAAAGTGGGAATAAAGGAAAAAGGGGAAGAGAGAAAGAAAGCAAAATGACTTTCAGTGATGACCCCTCCCACTCCGCACCTGTTTTTTTTTTTGTCACCAGCTTTAAACCCATTCCAATACAATGGTAAAGGACTAAATAAATAAATAAATAAATGGTGAACAGGAAGGGGTATGGTCATGTGGCGAGAATGGACAAGGATAGCTGTGTGAAAAAGTGCCACACCCTAGCAGTT
>NC_068987.1:47309108-47313604 GCF_001194135.2 Octopus bimaculoides | reverse complement strand
GTGTGTTTGTGTGTGTGTGTGTGTGTGTGTGTGCCTGTGTATCTGAAAGGAGTGTCAATGGAAAAGAGAAGGAAAGAAAGAAGGAAGAAAAGAAGAAGAAGGAATTGTGTTTACATTTATACAGCTGGTTAGTTCAAAAAAGGTAGGAGACAAATACAAAAACCAAGTTAATTGGGTTCAATTCTAGTTAGCACAAAAATGTCCCACTATCTGGGTATCTTGCTGTTTTTAGGCTCTGTTGTTCCAAAGTTGAATAACGATTAAGAATAATGAAATATTGTGATGAATCAATGAGTGAGGTATCTAAATATTGGTAAGTTCATTTTGTCATAGGCATCGATAAAAAAAAAATATAAAAATAGCATTTCTGTAGTCATTTACCAATATAAATTGGCAAATGGTGCCATTGTTTTAGATACTGATATAACAAGTTCCAAAATAGCTTTGGATTCACTTTTAGGATCAAATCCGTTATGGAAAAAATACATATGTTTTATGTAGTGTTTTTGGGTACCGAAACACTTTCAAACTTCGTATACTTGTATATTTTGTGTTATAGAACAGATAAAAATTTTTGTATTCGAAGTTATTTCATGTAAAAAGTTGTCGTATTTCGGTAATTTCAACCAATCACTGACGTCTATTGAGGTGAAAACAATTACTGCCGTAAGAATGTAAACAACATAGTCTAACGGTGTTATGGGATCTTTTCCCTTGAATAAAATTAGTGCCATTGTTTGTCAACAACTATCGGCGGTACTGTTATTTATAACATTGTTCGTGCGTTTGTACTGGTTTTAGCTTTAGGGTTTTAGGGTTAGGGTTCCGGTTTTAGAGTTAAAAGTTAGTTTTAGGGTTACGGTTAAGGTTATGATTATTTTTGCCATAACCTCACTCATAACCATAACCCTAACCCCAACTCTAACCCTAACCCTAAAACCTGAACCCTAACCCAAACGCACGAACGATGTTATAAATAACAGTACCGCCGATAGTTGTTGTTGACAAACAATGGCACTAATTTTATTCAAGGGAAAAGATCCCATAACACCGTTAGAATATGTTGTTTACATTCTTACAGCAGTAATTGTTTTCACCTCAATAGACGTCAGTGATTGGTTGAAATTACACAAATACGACAACTTTAACATGAAATAACTTATTAAGAACTCATTTTTGTTAAGAAGGCTAAGAGAAAAAGATGTTTTATATGACACATTCTACCAGTATCCCAAGTTTGAAAGTGTTTCGTTAAGAAAACAAGTGTTGCTCATCAAACCAAAAAGATCCCCATGCTCCTAGTTTTTTGGTAATACCAAGGTTTCGCAGCTTGTGACATATGCCATGAACAACCTTGTTGAAAACCTTGGCAAAGTCGAGGTATATCACGTCTACAGCTGACTGGTTTAGCTGTTGCTTCAGTAACCAGTCAAAGTGGTGCAGCAGCTCCTCCCTGGACAGAAGCCATGTTGCGTGTTTGTGAGAAGGTTGTTTTCTTCTAGGAATGTGATCAGCCTTTTTCTGACATTGTGTTCCATTGTTTAGCTAACATGTGAGGTCAGAGAGATAGGCCTGTAGCTTTTAGCTTCTGCTCTTTTAGCATGCTGGGAAGTTTACCACATGCAAGGAAACTGTGGAAGAGGATCTGCAGTGGCTTTCCAAGAGCTTGTTTACATGTCTTTAAAAGAACAGCTGGTAGTCCCTCTGGGCCTGTTGCTGAGTTTGATCTTATCTCATCAATGGCTGATATTACATCCTCTTCTGTTATGTTGATATATATATGTATTCAGTACTGTGTTATTGCTGATGTCTATAACACTTGAAACTCTAAAAAAAGACCCAATTCATAGAAATTTAATTCCAGAGAAAGGCAACAGCAAACCATCTCTTATGTGACAGTAAAACACCGAGAATTAAAGCCAGAAATATTCATACAAATATTGGAAAAGATATGGAAAATAGAGCTGACCTGTTGTTGACGGGAACATGTAGTGACACTAGAGATTTAGTGCATGGAGATGCAAAACCAGGAATAAACAATGACACCAGTATACCATATCTAGTAATCCTTGGATGCTTTAGCAGATTTCGTTGTTTCAAGCATTCTGAACTATGGTACCCTCACTGCCCACGTTATTCCTGCAGGCATTCACCTGTTCACAGACGTTCAGGCTGGATATAGGCTGCACCAACCTTACCAGCTAAAGTGGTCTAACAAAGATTATAAGTACTATCCTATCCCCACTAGCTAACTTTTAAAATAGAAATTTCCAGTTAAAATTAGTAATATGTCGTGATTGGTGTCAAGTAATTATATCACATGCCAAAATATCATTGCTAGATTCATCACCATGTCATCATCATCGTTTAACGTCTGCTTTCCATGCTAACATGGGTTGGTGTGAAATACAGTGCCGAACAATTTAAAGTTTTTATTCACAAAATACATCCCATTTCATTGACAATGAAAAGAAAATTCAAAGAAAAGCATAAATTTTAACATTTCTCAATATACAAAATAAAAATAAAAACTAATCAAAATTACTTTTGAAAATAAAGCTACTAAAATAAAAAAATATGCTGTAAAGAGATAAAAATATTTTAAAATGGAAGAAGACTAAAAAATATAAAAAGATAAATTATGAAAGCAGTTGTGCCCGAATAATCCAGTATCGCATAGTTTTGATATCCGTTGACAAAGCGTTGATTTTTCGCTGCATTCGCTAACTTTATAGGGGTTTGGGGCACAATGAGTAAGATTTACTGCATTTTTTTTCTCCCTTTTTACAAGTATTTACTACTTTACAAAAACTGTATCAGCCAAGCAAATAACGTTCTCTAAATGCATTAAAAACACTATAACATAAATCTGAGCATATCTTTGAGCATATAACAACAAATTTAGCCAGAGCAAAATCAGTAAGACAAGATAAGATAAATTTGCCTCTTCAATTCTCCAGAATTACATTTGGGAAAATACTCCTACACATCAATATCCATTCTTAGACATCAGAAATGCAATAAAAATTTAAAATATCTAGGTTAAATTGAAAGAGAATCACATAGTATGAAGTTAATGAAACTCAACTAAATCTAAAAACTCATCATAAAATATTCTCTATAGCTTCTTCATGATGTGCTGGAGAGGTTCTCTTCATGATATATTTACACACCATCCAAATTAAAGAGAAGAAATTATTGAAATTAGTCATTACTCATTTTGCTCCACTTTAGACACCTTTTGAAAATTATCAAATCAGGCATTTAGTGTGAGAAAAAATCAACTTTGAATGCAACAGAGAAAAGAATATTAACTGTGAAAAGAACAAAAATTATCCAGATATTTTATTAGTAACCTAAATTAGTCGGGTCATATTTGAGGAAAAATTTATTGGAAAACAGGACCTGTCACCTGATTTTGTTCCAAACAACAACTATACTGACCAATTTTTACTTCCAAGGATGATGCAACAGTGCAAGATGATGCAATGTAATGATTTCAAACAGATAGGGAGAAAATAACGAGAAACCAGAAATCATTCGTCTTGCCCCAGTTACCAGTCCCTACCCACACACCCACACTTACACCATTCCTCTTTGGGTAAATTCTGATTCTTTCACCTGCTACGATAAATTCATCTAAACGATAAATTCATCACAAATGATAAATTCATCTAAAAAAACACATTAGAGTTTTTGCATATATGTGTGAAACGAAGTAAAAGTATAATATTATAACAAAAATATCTTTTTCCTACCTCACAAAATCGCTGGATATAACATATATAATAATCCCAGATTGCAGAATAGATTTTCCCTTTGCAATTTTTGGCGTTGAAATGAGTTTCATCTCAGAATCATTGAATGAATTTCGGTGACCTCCTAATATGCTACAAAAACCCTTTTTTGGGGTCTGTAAAATGGGGTGGGATGAGGTGGAGGCCTTGGAAATTTCACCTCACCCCAACAATTTTCACTAAGAAAAAAAAACCCTGATTTTTTGCATGGAATCAAGTACCCTGACTTCCTAATATGCTGCAAACCCCTTATTTTTGTTCAGAAAAAAGGTGTGGGAACCAGACACCTCCATCATCCCATATCCCGGAATCATTGGATATTTTTGTTCCTTTTGTTGAATGAATTCCAGTAACCTAATATACTACAAAACCCTTTTTTTGGGTCCGGAAAACGAGGTGGGGAGGAACCCTCAGAAATTTCACCTCCACTCCCATTTTCAAATATTTTTTGCTATTTCTTTACCCATAATTTTAGATAACATTTAGCAGAAATATGTTTTCAAGAGAGTGTGGATTACATTAGACTCAAAATTCGAAGAAGTTTGAAACGAATAAGTGAAAATGCAGAGGTTATAGAAGTACATGGTAATGAAGTGTGTGGAGAGAACGATAAATTCATCTAAAAAAACACATTAGAGTTTTTGCATTTATGTGTGAAACGAAGTAAAAGTATAATATTAAAACAAAAATATCTTTTTC
>NC_068987.1:47308701-47309008 GCF_001194135.2 Octopus bimaculoides | reverse complement strand
ACCCCAGGACTTATTCTTTGTAAGCCTAGTACTTATTCTAGCGGCCTCTTATGCTGAACCGCTCAGTTATGGGAACGTAAACACACCACCATTGGTTGTCAAGCGATGTTGGGGAGAGATACACGTACACACATACATACATACATATATATATACATATATATATATATATATACATATATATATATATATACATATATATATATACATATATACAATGGGCTTCTTTCAATTTCCGTTTACCAAATCCACTCACAAGGCTTTGGTCAGCCCGAAGCTATAGTAGAAGACACTTTCTTAGGGTGCC
>NC_068987.1:47302469-47307841 GCF_001194135.2 Octopus bimaculoides | reverse complement strand
ATATATATATATATATATAAAATTTTGAACTTAGTAGTTCACAGACCCCAGTTCTACCTTTGCGGACCACCAGGGGTCCACAGACACCAGGTTTGTAACCATTGGCCTATATTGATCTGTATGGCATAAAATGTGCCAGGATGCATCCAAAGAATTTGAATTTTAAGGAAAAGAACAACAGAAGTACTCTATCCCGCAATCAACAGACAGACTTGCCCAATCCCTGGCAAGATCAAAATCATTAATGTCCCAATTGCGACTTCATAGCAAAATCCATACCTGGGCCGAAATTTCATGCACAAATCCATCGCAAATAGATGCAGCTTCTCAGTTTTCTTTCCCCCTTCTTTCTACGACTCTCTTTAATTTTAAGTCTTCACCAAATACTTATATGTGGGAACCGATGGGAGCAACCACCATCCTATATATATATTATCTTTTACTTGTTTCTCTCACTAGACTGCGGCCATGCTGTGTCATCGCCTTGAAGAGTTTAGTTGAAGAAATGAACTCCAATGCATATTTTTTAAAATCTTAGTATTTATTCAGTTGGTATCTTTTGCCAAATTGCTAAGTTACAGGTATGACAACAAACCAACACCAGTTGTCAAGTGGTGGTGGGGGAGAAACACATACACACACACACATATATCACATACACATATATGTATAACACACATGCACACACACACACATAGATACTCTTTTACTAGTTTCACTCATTTGACTGCGGCCATGCTGGAGCACCCCCTTTAGTTGAATAAATCAACCCCAGGACTTTTTCTTTGTAAGCCTAGTACTTATTTTATGGGTTTCTTTTTGCCGAACCGCTAAGTTACAGGGACGTAAACACACCGACGTCGGTTGTCAAGCGATGGTGGGGGGACAAACACAGACACAAACAACAAACACATACATACATATATATATATATATATATATATATATATATATACGACGGGCTTCTTTTAGTTTCCGTCTACCAAATCCACTCACAAGGCTTTGGTCGGCCCAAGGCTATAGTAGAAGACAGCCGGAGCAGTGGTACAAATCACTTGCTCAAAGTGTCGCACAGTGGGACCGAACCCGGAACCATATGTTTGGAAAGCAAGCTTCTTAGCACACACCCAATTCAAACATGTGGAAGTATAGAAAAAATAATGAAGTTAAAACTGCACAGGGAATAATTAGAATTAATCAAAATTTAATTAGATTTTGAAATATAGGAATACACTTGACCGATTTCAGCATGTCTCAAGAATTATGTCTTTCTGGCTGTTGTTATGAAAATTGTTTGTACACAAACACATATTCTGACACATTGCTACAAATGTATAGGCAGGCTGTGTTTGATTGATCAATACTTTTGTGATTTAGTGTGGTTTGAACTTAAGCAGGTTATTTTGTCCGAGGACCTTTTTTGATTCCTACAGTTAAAATTCCCACCTCCCTCTCAAATTCTTTTTTCACTGTAATTTCTTTTTGTTATTCAAATGTACGTCACCCTTTAATTTTTCCTGACTTATTTCTTTCCCCCGTATACATACATACATACACACATATACATAGTTGTTAATTAGTATAAGAATTAGACCTTGATCTTAGCCATCACACAAACTGTGTTTGATTCGTTACGTTTCTGTTGCTTTCACTGTTTATTTTTGAACAACTCCATTTATTTTACTTTTCATTTACTTTTTACTACTCTCTTTCTCTTTTCCTTTCACCACCTCTCAAAATATTTACTCCTCTCATTATTTCACATTGTTTCTTCTCGCCTCCCCTTCTCATAAACTGCTTCCCCCTTTTTTTGTATTGTTTACTGTTTCTTCTTATGAACTGCCCTCCCTCTCTCTCTTTATATTTACTGTTTCTTCATATCTCTTTTGGTAAGCTACTCTTTCCCACTTCTCATATGTTTCTTCTCTTTCTCCTCCCCTTCACTTCTCACTCTTTGTATACTGATTGTACTCACCTCCCCTTCTCAGAAGTTTTCTTCTCCCTCTGTCTGTATTTACTTATTATTATTGTCACTCTCCTTCTCCTCGCAAGTTAGTTACCTCCTCTCTCTGTATTTCTTGCTGTTATTTTTCTTCTTCCCACTCATATTCTCCGCTCCTTTCCTTCTTGTTTTTATTTCTTTTTAACCGTTGGTAATCATCCGCCTGCATCCTTTCTTTTTCTGCCTTTAATTCTTCTCTACTCGCCCATCTCCTCTCCTTCTCCCTCACATTTACTTTCTTTCTTCTGATGGTGCTTTGGATGGATTTCCTTGTTTAAAGAACAACAAACAACTCCACTTCGTCACACTTTTCTGGCTGCTCACACTTTTTGTCAACGACCCTTAATAAAACCACTACCACTATCACCAATAATAATAATAATAACAGTAACAAGCCGCAACATCGACATCAACAACATTCTCAGCGACAGCAGCAACATTTACTACGTTTGCCGAGCTCAGTAATTATTATTATTTTTTTTATTATTACTCGTATTGTTTTGTTTTATAACCTTGTAATTTTTTTAGCCTCAGTAAATACATGCTCATCACTGCATCCCCTCTTAAATTTAAATCGACTGGCTTTATTTATGTTTTATATACGAACCCATTGTGCTGTTATTGCTTACAATTAAACCTGATTATAAATAAGGTCGTGTTTTTTCGATGTCTGGATTCGTGTGTGTGCGTGTGTATGATTTATATTGTATGTTTAAATTTCGGTGGACGGTGGGGTGTCCGTTGGGCTGGTTGTAGGACTGTAGGGACTGTGATCGTTAGTAAGTGAATTAATTAGCAGCAAATATGTCTATTAAGTGTCGATCCTCCACTTTTTCATCGTCTCCGCTCTTCTCTGCTTCGTTGTATTTCTGTTTAACGATTTGACAACGACAAAACTTTCTTATTTGTCCTCCATCCTATTACTTCTATGTCTTGTCAGCATCAGCATCATCATCATCGTCCTTACTTTGTGCTCTCAGATCGTTCCTGCTCAAAATAAGGACGGAAGCGTATTTTTGAATTCGGTGCCGTTTTATTTATTTATTTATCGCTTTCTCATTCACCCGGAAGAAGCTACTTCACTGTTAATGGTGGAATAGGCGGTATTTTATAACACGAAACTCATAAAAACCGAAATGCATAATCCCCAAGGTATCTCGTCGAACGTTCTGACAATTCCGCTCTGTTCAGGTATTCTATTTATCAAACCCGAAAAGATGGATTGCCAGATTGACTAGGGTGGGATTAGAACTGAGAGCAGTAGTAGAGGGAGTCGGATCATATATCCACTAGGCCACCCGACACTAACGGCTCTGTTAATACCGTCTTTTTACTTCCTTCTCTTTTTCTCTCTGTCACATCCATTTACCTCTTGTCTGTTTGATGATCATGTTTCGGGCGCATTCCTTGTTTAAAGAAAACAACTCCTCCACCCGTCGCATTTTTTGACTGCTTACATTTCTATATACTTTTCTTTCTTTCAGTAAACCTTAGTAAATCACCTACAATAAAAATACCAACAGTAATTATCGACATTTTACTTCCGTCAGCAGTTATCTGAGAAATTATTATTATTTTTTTCCCCCACCAACGTCATCTTTGCCTTTCATCCTTACAGGGTCAAAACAGATAAAGTACTGATAACCACCCGCTTCCATAAGATTGCTGGCCTTGTGCCAATATTTGAAACCAGGCAGCACACCGAGGTCAACTTTGTCTTTCATCATTTCAGGGTCAATAAAATAAATTACCAGTCAAATACTCGGGTTGATGTAATCGATTTAACTTTCTCGCCCTAAAACTACTAGCCTTGTGCCAAAATTTGAAACTATTATTTTTTGTTCTTCCTTAATTTGATATCACCTTGGGGAAACACATGCATATCACAGCATCACTGTTTCATTTCTTAAATTTATACCGAATGTCCTTTATTCATGAAACAATTGTTTTGTAATTTATTTCTATTATTATTTAGACCTAATTTATAATGTGCATTTTTTTAAACGATATCTGGTGATTTAAACGTTTCTTAACATTCAAATTTCGCTCGTCGTCAACTTTGTTTTTTAACCCTCATCAAGGACGGGATGATTTGATAAGTTTATTTAATCGATCACATGACAAAGTAGAGAAAGGGCCTTGTGCTTAGGCTATAAGCATACGTGTGTGTTTACAGCAATGCTACTCTGTTTACACTAAGTTTCGCGAGGGTATTCGTCTTGATCAAAGAGTAATCTGGGAGATCGAATACTTGTTTGTAAATCCAGACACAGACATTATGTATAAGGATACACAATATATATATATGGTACATTCTCTTGTCATGAACGACAAATGAGAGTTCAGCAAAATAAAGCATCGATCATATTCTATGGACACAAATGAGGCCTGCTGGTGTCTTGCAAACCTTTTGGCAAATTATATAGATATATATTATCTGTGTGTATTTATATATCCTCAACTTCGCAGAAGGGTGGGGTCTGTCTGTCTGTCTCCGGAGGCTGTAGGCTTATTGTCAGCTGATTGAGGGCAATAAGGATTGGTCTGATAAGGACAGGCAACCCAGCCGCAGTGGCTGCCACGGAAATTTTGCTTTTGCCTTCCGTGATGCTTTGTCCACGCACATTTATGTATATGTGCATATGTACACTTGTGTATACACGTATGTGTTATGTATACCCCCCCCCCCCAATAAACAGACTGATATGCATCATCCTATTTATGTCCGGTTTTCTATGTTTGCATGGATTGGACGGGCCTTTTTGAGGAAGTGCTTTAAAGCCGGATACCCTTCTTGACACCGATCCTTTTAATCGCCTCTTACGACATGCAGGGATTTGATATATATATATGCATACATACAGACACATACATGGTACATGGGTGTATATACATGCATATGTATGGCATACTTGTATGTAACACACGTGTGTGTGTAGATGTGTGTATATTTCATGTGTATGTATATGCAAACATATTTGTATGTGTATATATAAGTATATGAAAATTACTTTGTTTACATGTTTGCTTGTACATATGTTCGAGTGTGTATATATATATACATATAAGTATTGTTTTCTTATTTGATTCCATCTATGCAATCAGTTTCGGTTTATAATTATTTACCATTCTAACGAAGCTACTTTCTTCACTCAATCCAATTTTTAAATCTCCAAAAACAAAAACATTCTTCTCCAGTCTGCCAACCGACACTTCCATCATGTCGTCCGTCTTGTCAGCTTCTGTTTTCTTTCTTTTGCTCCTTTTTGCTCCGTTTTTTCTCCTGCACGTGAACAATGGACGGTGTTTCTCTTGTGTCTGATTTGTTTACTTTATTTGTGTGTGTATGTGTATGTATGTATGTATATAT
>NC_068987.1:47300100-47302260 GCF_001194135.2 Octopus bimaculoides | reverse complement strand
ATATATATATATATATATATATATATATATATATATATATATACGTATTTTCACATTTCTAAACAACAGCAGTTCCAAATCGTACATATATATATTCACGCGTTAATATACATTCATGTACATTCTTCTGTTTTATTGGTTTCAACCAGGGTTGTGGCCATTCTGGAGATAGATAAATAGATAGACAGACAGACAGTTAAATAGATATCTAGATAGATAGATAGATAGTACTATCCATTCTGTAAGTATTAAAATTCATCTGTGAGTGACTGTATGAGAGAAAAAGAGTAAATAAATATAGACAAGTAAAGAGAGCGAAAGTGTACATTCTTTGTGTATGTGTGTGTTTTCTCGCGTTCGTCTTTTTTTTTTTTATTAACAGAGTATATCAACTTATTTTTTCCTACTATAGAAATAATTTTTTTGAAAGCTTTTGTCTTTTTGCATGCTGGCATGATGAAACATTTTTTTTTTTTCAGTATAATGTCTTTATTGTGATGTTCATGCCTTTTCCACTGACAAGTATATAAGTGTGCAAAAATTTCATTTGGGATCGAAATCGCATCATAGATTCATTTCACTAAGAATTTAATAATTACTATACATGCATATAATACACACACGTATTTGTGTGTGTGCGTGTGCGCGAGCGTGTGTGTATGTATATGACGTTACGCATTATCGTCGCTGTGGTCGTTTAACCCCAGGTCAGCCATGATGACTATAAACAAAGGCATTGCAATCCTGACCATTCTGTCATCCCGTGCGTGGAAGCACAAATTGTCCAATGTCTCATTCCTACTTTTTTGTTCAAGATATTTGGACGAGATTTGACGTTTGATGCTCTCTCTCTCTCTCTCTCTTTCTTTCTTTCTTTCTTTCTCTTTCTAGTAATGACAATGATCTGGCAGAGGCGGCCACCACACTGATGCTCCTGCTCCCTTTAGTCTTGATCTTGTTATCTGTACACCCATGGACGTACAGAATTACACACACACACACACACACACACAGAGACATGCACTCTTGCAAACAGACAAACGCACACATACATACCCGGATAAACGCACATACAGACTACATTGACACACACACATCTCTGAGTGTATCAATATATTTTACATAAAATGAGTGTATTCTGGCTTGGTCTTGATTGAGCAGACGTGATGAAAATCATTCTAGCCAGGACCATTCCATGTTTTATTACGAGAATGTATCTCCGAGAGTTTATCATCCAATGTGTTCTTTGTTTTTATTTGACAGTATCGTGTGATTTCGGGTACATTTGACTGTTCTCATTAAAAACATAGACGCTGACACGTTGGATTCATTCTAATGTTTGTACACACAAACACGATTACACACACACACACACACATACATACATACATACATACATATATATATATATATATATATATATATATACACACACACACACACACACACACACACATATATATATATACATATATATACATATATGCACATTCGTTTGCGCGCGCATATGTACCCATAACAATAACAGTATTTCATTTTCAAGTGTATACATGCAAACAATGTGTGTGGGTATATTTTTTTACATACACATATATATAAGTGCGTTGATTTTTCATATTTACATCACTAAGTTATCCAACAACTATCCATTACATCAAATCAGGTTAAGATGGTGTTATGCATCAGAATGACAGTTGTATATTATTTCATGCGAATGTGTCGACAATAGTAGCAACACTCTACCATAAATAAACGTGTATTTTGCATGAGTGTGCATGTATTATATATTATGTATATTATCTACTTTTGTAGTTCAGTTTTCTTTAATTTCGCATTGTTTCGGTCTTATAAAGTTTTATCTAAGTTACCCACCCACCCACACGTAAATATATAATTTTTGTGGGGGAGCGTTTTAGCTCGAAACAGGTAAAGATATAATAGTGTGTAAATACTGGGTTAAAAATACCTTTTGGGTAGAAAAAGTGAGGCACGAATCTATTATTTACACGCTATTATTTATAGCTTTATCGTCTAGTTAAACGTGCTAAAAATGACACAATTATTTCATGTTCTCCCGAAGTTTCTAAATTCTTATGACGTCAACAACACACACACACACACACACACACACACACACACACACACATATATATATATATA
>NC_068987.1:47295678-47300090 GCF_001194135.2 Octopus bimaculoides | reverse complement strand
CACACACACACATATATATATATATAAGCTTGATTTGGTTGGGCAAATTGGAGAAAAAGTATTTTTTTAATAGGCAAATTAATAACAAAAGTGACTTTGAGGTTGAGAGTTTCGTGCATGGCATTTGTACTGATTAAAAAATAAAAATAAAATTATGCATACATAAATATATAATTATACACGTTTATAAGCGTGAATATATACATGTATTTATATGTATAAAAATATACTTGAAAGTATTTAAATACATGTATAACTGTTGTTTCATCTATAATGGCCCTGCTCGATTTGTAGAAAGGGTGTAGGCAGGAATTCCATATAGTGTACTCAATGCAAGCTATAGACACACAAGAGGTACAGTGGAATAATAAGAATGTTATCAGAGAAGGTAGTGTTTGTATGTGGAAGATGCACAGGAGCTATAAAAACTACAGATACTCGGGAAATCGATTTTCTCAAATGCCTTGGAGGCTCTTCAGAAGTAGTGTATAATTTCTGCTACCTAGGGGACCTAATTAGCTGTGGGGGAGGATGCATGGAAAGTGTAATTGCCAGCCTAAGAACTGGATGGAGAAAATTCAGAGGACTTTTACATCTGTTGGCAACCAAAGGTCTCTCTCTGTGAAAGAAAAATTGTATGATGGTATAGAAACAGCAATGCTACATGGTAGTGAAATGTGGACCCTGAATGCAGGAGACATTTGAAGGCTAGAGAGGAATGAAGCTAGTATGCTCTGCTGGATGTGCAATGTCAGTGTATATTCAACAGTACTGGGGTTTTGAGGGTAAAGTTGGACATAAGAGGAATTAGATGCAGTGTGCAAGAGAGAAGACTGCACTGGTTTGATCATGTGACGTGTATGGCTGTTAACAGTTGCATAAAGAAATGCCAATCACTTAAAATGGATGGAACTCGTGGAAGAGGGAGACCCGAGAAAACAGGATCAATTATTGAAAGCCGATCTCAAGACTCTGAGCCTTATGAAGGAGATGACTAAGAACCAAATAAGTGGCACATTGCTTTACTCAAGAAGACTCATCTGCCACAGCAGAATAGATACAGACGCTGGTGTCACATATAATGCACTTGTGCTGGTGCAGCATTAGTAACACCCTGTACACTCTATGGAGTGGTTGGCATCAGGAAGAGCATCCAGCCACAGAAGCCATGCTAGAACAGAAAATGGGGCCTGGTGCAGTCCCTGGTCTTACCAGCTCCCTGCTAGCCAGCTCCACGTAAGACCGTCCAACTCATGCAAGCATGGAATGAGGACACTAAACAATGATGATGTATGTACTTGTATGCATTTGTAAATATGTGTATATGAGTATGCATATATGTTTGTGTGTATATACATGTGTGTGTGTGTGTGTATATGTATATATGTATATATATATATAAATATATTAGGTCATTTGGAAAATAATGGCCAATTTTAAAAATAAGCCTATATTCTTGAAAAAATGAACTTAGAGAAAGATTTAATTATTCAAAGTATGATCCCTGAACAGCTATCCATTTCTCCCATTAATTAACACGGTCATTTATGCTTCTTTGGTAAAATTCAATGGTTTTGCTGCCAAGAAATCTTTGAATTCAATTTTGACCTTGGTTTTGGAATAGAAGGGTTTTTTTGTCTTAAAAAAATGTCTAGATGCTTGAAAAAGTCGTAGTCGGTGGGCGAAAGAACAGGGGAATGTGGAGGGTGTGGCAAAGTCTCGTATCCCAAGTCTGTGAGCTCTCCTGTGTCATCCTGGAAACATGTGGTTCAGTGTTGTCATGGAGCAGAATTAGACCATATTGATTAACATGCATTTCTTGCAATTGCTTACAGGCACCAAGCATATGAAACATTTCTCTGATACTTTGTCGTGGGTTGTATTTGACTGTTGTTTTTAAATGTTGATCATCAAGGGTGGATGGACATTCTCTACCTTCTTGATCTTCAAGGCACTCATCCCCACTATGGAATCTCTCAAACCACTGTTGTACTGTCCGATCATTAGTAGACTCTTCATCTCATGCTTTGTTGATATTGGCGGCTGTTTGAGAAGCATTATGTCCAAGCTTGAATTCATGCAAAAAAAGTAAATGCATTTCTTCTTTTTTCATGTTTGGAATTAAGGATTTCTATGCTTCAAAATTATATTCTGAAAGAAATCAATAAAAATATACTAAAGAATATACATCAGTTAGTAAACATGTAAAATTTCATCTAAAACACTACAAAAATAACATCTTAAATCAAATTTGAAAAAATGTATTTTCCAAACAACCTAATATATATGTGCATGTTCACTGAGTCTCCTGAAAGAGGCAGAGGCCAAGTTGATTTGACAGAATATCTCCTCATCAATGAGTCCGGTGTTAGAAATCATGCTTCTAAGATAGCAGAATAAGCCTACCTGCAATAGAGGAATGTCACCAATGAGGATGAGCTGAAGGGGAGATGAGTATGGAAAGGTTGATTCGAGAACTTCAGTTTTTCCAATGATTCACTTCAAGACTGAGTTGAGAAAAGGCATCTTCTTATTAAGTCACCTCTGCAAAGTCTACCTTCAGTACCTGGAAGTGAGATGTAGGGAAATTATTGCATCCAAGCTAACTAAAGAACAAAGTGGTTTCCATCCTTGATGCAGCAAGAGATCATGGGTCTGCTGTCAAGAGGTGTTCTACTTGCTTTGTAGATATTGTAAAGGCATGTGACCACGTACTGCAGGACATGCTATAGAAGATTTTGCACGAGTTTGAGATTACTGGGCAACTTGTCATTGCCATGAAGTCCCTATATGAATCTGCAGATGCTTGTGTTTCGACTTGGGTGTTGGACTTCAACAGGGGTGTATATTATCACCTCTCCTTTTCAAAATTTTTATGAGCTGGATAGGTTTTTGAAGCCATTGTAGATATGGTATCACAACCAATAAGTTTCAAATCAGTTGCCAGATATTTGCAGACAACATGATGCTACTTGGCACAGCAGAATGTGATCTCCAGTTTGCACTGAAAAGTTTTGCTGCCGAGGGTTGTGAGGCAGGCATGAGAATTAGTGTTGTAAAGGAGAGATTGCTATTCTTCAGAAAGACTTCCCAGTGTAGATATATATTCACACTCACATGTAGGTATATCTTTATATATATATATAAATATTCTTTTACTTGTTTCAGTCATTTGACTGCAGCCATGCTAGAGCACCACCTTTAATTGAACAAATCAACCTCAGGACTTATTCTTTGTAAGCCTAGTACTTATTCTATTGGTCACTTTTACTGAACTGCTAAGTTACGGGGACATAAACACACCAACATCAATTATCAAGTGATGGTGGGGGGACAGAGAAAGACACACAGGCATACACACACACACACACACACACACACACATACGACGGGCTTCTTCCAGTTTCCGTCTACCAAATCCACTTACAAGGCTTTGGTTGGTCTGAGGTTATAGTAGAAGACACTTGCCCAAGGTGCCATGCAGTAGGACTGAACACGGAACATGTGGCTGGTAAGCAAGCTACTTACCACACAAGCAACGTTTTGAAACATTAAATTCATCAAGGTATATTTCAATAATATGGAAATTTTATTCATCGAAGTAAGTACCATTACAATCAACGCCATTTGCCAACAAATTATAAGTTTCTTTATTCCAGTAACATAAAAATCTGGAGTTCTGGAGCTGATGAACACTTTGAAAGCACTTTCAGCATCAGTTTAATTTTCGAACTCCTTCTCATACTAGGAACCATCAAGGAGCTTGAAAAAGTGGTAGTCAGTAGGAGAAAGGTCTTGGGAATAAGCTGGGTAGGGAAGAACTTCAAAGCCGAGTTCCCTCAACTTCTCGAGCATCATTACTGAAACGTGTAGTCAAGCATTGTCATGAAGAATAATTGGACCTCTTCTAGTGACCAGTCTGGTGTGGAAAAGTACTATATATATATATATATACATATATATATATATATATATTCTTTTCTTTTATTTCTTTCAGTCATTTGACTGCGGCCATGCTGGAGCATGGCCTTTAGTCGAGCAAATTGACCCTGGGACTTATACTTTGTAAGCCGAGTACTTATTCTATTGGCCTCTATTGCCGAACTGGTAAGTTACAGGGACATAAACAAACCAGCATCAGTTGTCAAGCGATCTTGGAGGGACAAATACACACACACATACACACATATATATCTACGACAGGCTTCTTTCAGTTTTCATCTACCAAATCCACTCACAAGGCATTGGTCAACCTGAGGCTATAGCTGGAGACACTTGCTCAAGGAACCACACAGAGGGACTGAACCTGAAACCATGTGCTTGGGAAGCAAGCTACTTACCACACAGCCATTCCCATATATACATAATATAATATAATATAATATAATATAATATATATATATATATATATA
>NC_068987.1:47287064-47294778 GCF_001194135.2 Octopus bimaculoides | reverse complement strand
GCACAGTATATTTCCAAAGGTCTCGGTCAGAAGTCATCGCCTCGGTGAGGCCCAATGTTCAAAGGTCGTGCCTCACCACCTCATCCCAGGTTTTCCTGGGGCCTACCTCTTCCACGGGTTCCCTCAACTGCTAGGGTGTGGCACTTTTTCACACAGCTATCCTCATCCATTCTCGCCACATGACCATACCAGCACAATCGTCTCTCTTGCACACCACAACTGATGCTTCTTAGGTTCAACTTTTCTCTCAAGGTACTTACGCTCTGTCTAGTATGCACACTGACATTACACATCCATCGGAGCAAACTGGCTTCATGCCTTGCGAGCCTATGCATCTCTTCAGCAGTCACTGCCCATGTTTCACTGCCATGAAGCATGGCTGTTTGTACGCATGTGTCACGTAGATATATATAAGTATATATACTAATTATACATATAATATATACATATATATGTGTAAGATATATATATATATATACATTTATATAATATATAGTTATAGGAATGGCCATTTGGTAAGAAGCTTGTTTCCCAACCACATGGTTTCAGGTTCAGTCAGACTGCGTGGCACCTTGGACAAGTGTCTTCTACTATAGCCTGAGGCTGACCAAAGCGTTGTGAGTGGATTTGGTAGACAGAAGCTGAAAGAAGCCCGTCGTATAGATATATATATGTGTGTGTGTATATATGTATGTGTTTATTGTTTGTGTCTGTGTTTATCCCCCCACCATCGCTTGACAACCAATGCTGGTGTGTTTACGTCCCTGTCACCTAGTGGTTCGGCAAAAAGAGTCCGATAGAATAAGTACTAGGATTACAAAGAATAAGTCCTGGAGTCGATGTATTCAACTAAAGGTGGTGCTCCAGCATGACCGCAGTCAAATGACTGAAACAAGTAAAAGAGTAAAAAAAGTATATAATATATGTGTATATATATAATATATATGTATATATATAATGTATATATATATATATATATATATATATATACAATTAAACCTTGGGAGAGGCATTATGCCAGTAATAAACACACGCACTGGTTCAGTCCTTTATTAATTTATATAGTTTTTGTTAAATTATTTCATTGCACTCTTGCAATCTCTTCAGTAACTTGTCTCTCCACTTCCATTTATTTTGAATGTATGATCTGGCGTTGTTTCGAAACTGTTCAGTATGAGCATGTGAGTGTGTGCAAGCTCATATGTGTGCACGCTCATATGAGCAGTTTCGAAACAACGCCAAAACAACGCTAGATCATACATTCAAAATAAATGGAAGTGGAGAGACAAGTTACTGAAGAGATTGCAAGAGTACAAGTCCTCAGTCAAATCGTCCAACCCATGCTAGCATGGAAGGCGGACGTTAAACGATGATGATGATGATGATGATATATAAATTAATAAAGGACTGAACTAGTGCGTGTGTTTATTACTGGCATAATGCCTCTCCCAAGGTTTAATTATATTTCTTTCAACACACGTATCCACATCAAGAATCTTGCACACGAAATACACATACGAAATATATATATATATATTATATTATTCTTTTTTGTTTGTTTCAGTCATTTGACTGCAGCCATGCTAGAGCACCACATTTAGTCGAGAAAAATGTCCTCAGAACTTATTCTTTGTAAGCATAGTACTTATTCTATCTGTCTCTTTTGCCGAACCGTTAAGTTACAGGGACGTAAACACACCAGCATCAGTTGTCAAGCGATGTTGGGGGGGACAAACATAGATACACAAACATATACATATATATACACAACAGGCTTCATTCAGTTTCCGTCTACCAAATCCGCTCACAAGGCTTTGGTCGGCTGAGGCTATAGTAGAAGTCACTTGCCCAAGGTGCCACGCAGTGGGACTGAACCCGGAACCATGTAGTTGGTAAGCAAGCTACTTACCACACAGCCATATATTACATGGAAAAATGTGAGCATGAAAAATAATATTCTTAAGATTATATACCTGGAAAAGTACAAGACAAGTTATTACACCTGGAAAAGTATAAGACAAGCTATTACTTCTAGTAAAGTAAAGAATAAGAAACTTGTTACTTAAAATATTGCAGCAAAGAATGCCAGTTCTTCTAATTTATCCCTCTTTACAGTTCTCATCTTTTAAATTTATTGTACAAAACTGTTTAGCTAATTTGTAAGTTTGTCTAATTAGTCACCTTTTTCTGCATTTAAGGTAGTAAATTAGCCAAATTCTACTTATATTAAGTATAGTGTTATTTGTAAACTATAATAAAATAAGTTTTATTATTCAAATTTAAATTTTAGCTGCAATATTTTAAGTAAAATGTTTCTTATTCTCTATTTTACTGGAAGTAATAGCTTGTCCTATACTTTTCTAGCTTTATAATTTAAGAATATTACTTTTCATACTTGCATTTTTCCATGTAATCCATGATTTTTCCAGGCATCGCTTTTATAAGATAATTTATAATGTGTCATTTAATAATTTAAGATTTTACCTTATAAATTACTGATAGATAATATTTCAATTTTTCCATGTAAGTGTTGATAATATTTCAATTTTTTTCATGTTTAATTTAAATATATGTTGTGATTGATTTATTTGATATTACCCATCCACACCAAATTAATAGCAGGGATTTTTACCATGTTGTTGGTTGCACCATGGCTCACCAAAAGTTACAAACAAGACCCCAAAACCATCAGTTACCAGACTCACCTTAAGTAACCTAATTTTGCAATATTAGGTCACAGGAATTCATTCAATGAAAAAAAATTTCCAGTGATTCCGGGATTGGTGGTGAGGGGAACTTACCTGCCTCATTTTTTCTGAACCAAAATAAGGGATTTCCAACATATTAGGAGGTCAGGGTACTTGATTCCATGTAAAAAGATCAATTTTTTCTTCTTTTTTTTCTTAGAGAAAATCATGCAGGTGTTAATATAAAAATTTACCATAATGTTGTTGTTATTTAGCCTCAAATCAATCCTGATACTGCAAACCTATCATCAAAGACATTTCAGCCTTCAGCAAACCATCTTTTTAGGGACAATCTAGGACATTACATACAATGGACATGTGATTTAGGTAGGGGTATACTTTGGCTGCTATTTTTAACATGTCGAGCGACCAGGTAGAGGCTCTTTCATTGGTTTGATTGTGTGATGAGATCTTTTTATACATATGTGTAATATATATATAAATATATATATATATATATATATCATCAGCAGAAGTTAGATAGTAAGTCAAAAGCTGAGAGTTTCGTGTATTGGCACTTATCAAACACAAATTTGTCCATTGTCACTCTGTAACTTCTGATGAAATAACTTCTAAAATACAAAATTTTGTCAAAACATTAAGAGTAAACCCTGTTCTATGTGACATATTCTACCATAAGTTTTAAAGTGTTTAAGTAAAAAAAAAATTAATTAAATAATCTGTATGTCAAATTGAATAGATCCGAAATGGATGAAAGGCAAGTCGACCATGACAGAATTTGAACTTAGAACATAAACACAAATGAAATACCACTTCTAAAATACAAAATTTTGTCAAAAACGTTAAGAGTAAACCCTGTTCTATGTGACACATCCTACCAGTATCGGAAGTTTGAAAGTGTTTAGTTTAAAAAAATTACTTAAATAATAATCTGTATGTCAAAGTCGACCTTGGCGAAATTTAAACTCAAAACGTAAAGAGACGAAATACTGTTAAGCATTTCACCCGGCGCACTAATGCTTCTGCCAGATTGCTGACTTAGAATGTAAACATTCATTTTAGAAATATATTCTTTATTCTTATTGCGTATGCATTACTCCCTTACTTACTTACATTCAATTTCGTAACATTTTTCCTCATAATTCTTTTTCTGCTCATTTTTGTTCAATGCGACTAGCGATTTTGAATTCCTCATGCATTTTTCTATCATTTAAGCCTAAGAAAGGTATACTTTTAATTTAAAATTTTAAAATTTATGTTAACTGAAGATGAATATCTGCCTTACTGCCCCCCTTGAGGTTGCAGATATTTTGATGTAACTTTTTTTTTACTAAACCAAATCTCAAATGCCAAAGTATAGCTGAGGAGGTGTCCGCTTTAAAACAATTAACAGTTTGCAGTTTAGTTGAGAACTGAATTAGTGGTGAAGGTCGGAAGCCACTGCAATTGACGAAATAGTGGACTTAAGAATATATTCAACCACTACCATGGTTGAATGATATAATATACATATATAATGTGTATATATAATATATATATAATAATTATATATACATATATATATGTATTTTTGTGTATAACAGGTCGGACACCAGTTTTTTTATGTTGGTTGTTTGTTATCACAACAGGTCGTTGAAGTGTGAGATATACTATATCTTTATTTACAATGTTTTCATTCATAAGTTATAACAAATATTATTGTTTATTTAATTAAAAAACTATAATGATAATCTCGTTACTTATAACTTAATTATAAGTATTTATCACTAAGCATAACTCTTAGTTTAGTTTAGGCTGCGTAAATGTTATGATGTATACATGACAAGACGCTGACTGTGCGTTCATTAGATTATATTTTCTTGACCGTTACACATAAAAAAAATACAGTTTCATTAATATACAGAAATAAATTCAACAAGTTGAAAGAAACGAGAAGTAAAAGGAATTAAGTTTCTACATTAATTTATTATATACATATTTTTACATTTATAGAAATTTAGAAACAAAGCATTTCGCCGTAGAGAATTTACGACTTAAATTTATTATTAACTAGTTTCTCATTCTAACTAATAAGGTTTCACGACAATTCAATATTGTCGGATTTGAGTATTGAACATGGCATATATATTAGCCTATACTCAAAAGGGTGAGTGTCGTGGACTTGAGTAACATCCAACGATCACTGGAGATTTTGCCGAAAATCAGGGTTTTTATAACTACTCATACACGAATCATAGAACCGTAACCCTGTGAAAGATTTCTTCAACGAAGTTGATAATTCGTATATGGGCAGTAATTTTTAACCAATGAGAAATCAATAATTTCTCGTGTTCGGGCAACCGAACTTACGTTCTCTCTCCGCCTCTTATGAGTTTGCTACAGTATATTTATATATAATGTATATATGTATATACACAGACATGCAGGAAGTAAATAGACATCTTTAATTTTCAAAATCTTTTATTTAATATGCAAAGCAAACATTTGAAATGTAATCGATAGGTAGGACTACATACTTTAGTATTTAGTTGACCTTCTCTTTGCAGTTTTTAATTCAGAAACTCCGTTTGGCATTGAACTGATGCACTTTGTGATTGTCTCTTGTGGAATTTCTGCCCACTTTTCACGCAATGATCGAAACAATTCATCTTTAGATTTAGGTTTCTGTCGAGTTTTTCGTATAGCTCTATCTAGTATGCTCCAAAGATTTTCAATTGGGTTCATGTCAGGAGATTGGCGCTGCCAAGGAAGCTTTTTAATCCCATTTTCAGTCAGCCATTGTTGATTCTTTTTCGCTGTGTGGCATGGAGCCCCATCCTCCATGAACAAAAACTCATTTTTCGATATGCTATTGTGTGAATATATCGGAAGTAGTCCTTGCTTAAGTATTTCGATATATTTTTCAGAGTTTATGGTTCCAACACATTCAATCAGCTCAGAACGACCATTGCTGGTGACAGCTCTCCATACCATTACAGAGAGACCGCCATGTTTCACAGTTGGTTGGAGTTGTTTCAAATCCAATTCTTGATTGGGAAACCTCCAGACCCAAACACGTCCACAGTCTGAAAATAATGCAAATCTGGATTCATCTGAGAAAATCACTCTATCCCAAAATGAACTGGATTTTTCTGACATCTTCTTAGCCCATTTCGTTCTTTCTTTTCGTGATATTAATTGGTTGAAGGAGAGGTTTTCCATCTAGCTGCTCGTACATAATACCCAAACTTATGCAGATATGTAACACACGTTCTTGGATTAACTTCTAGCTGTTTTGCAATGTCAGAAGCCTTCGAACAGGATTCGTTTTCCACAATTCTCTTCAAACAGCGAAGCTTCCTTTCCGAGGGCCCAGGTTGACCAGGACGGGAATCTGTTGATTCTTTTCCTTGGCTTTTGAATTGCACTATAATTCTATTAACAGTAGCAAGAGGAATTTGAAGATTTTCGGCAATTTTTCACTGGCTAAGACCAGCCTTAGATTGCCCAACAATACGACCGCTTTGAAAATCTGACAGTTCTGCTGAATTTTTTGTGTGTGGCATGGTTACTCTTCACAAATATTTAATATAATGGCACCTGGAATGGAAGAGAATAATTACATTGTAAATTCTACACTGCTTAAAAAAACATATTAAGATGCTTAGATCAAAAATTTTGAAAATTAAAGGTATCTGTTTACTTCCTGTATGTGTGTGTGTGTGTGTATATATATATAATGTATATATATATATATATATATATATAATGTGTATATATATATATGATATATATAAGATATAAATTATATATAATATATATATATATAAAAGTTATAATATATATACACTGTATATATATATATATGTATATATATATATATATATATATATATATAAAGATATATATATATATATATAATATGCATAAGTAATATATATATACATATATTATATATTATATAAAAAGAGAAACAAACACGTAATCCAGCGAGAAAAGTTTTGAAAATAACTATTAACAGATATGGATGTATACATATGTATATAATATATATATGTAATATATAATATAATATCATATGATATATATATATATATATATATATATATGTATGTAAAAATAAATAAATGGAGTTAAACACAGGTGTTATTCAAATTCTTTTACTTCTGACACATGTTTTGAAGATATCACTGGTATTATTCCAATGGAATAAAATGGTGTAAAACAATGTAATCTTCTCTTCAGGGAAATGAAGAAATGAAACTCGTCAATAAGACATTTTAACAGAATATGATGGATATGTAAAGTGATTAACTGAATGCTATAAAGTTTTTTTTAAAAAGACATTAGAGGATATAACATCAAAGGCAGCCTATAGAAAGAGGAGGGGTAAAGGAAGGAAAAAAACCAAATAAATGAGAAGTATATAACGATATGTAAATTAAATATAGTCTTGGAAAAAGATATATCTAGTGAATGTGAAATGTAAGAAGGAAATTTATGTTTAAATTATATAAATGATAGATATCACTTTATGAAATAAAGGTATGTTTCTGCCAATATTTACATCTGTATGCACACTCTATAACCATGTTTACAAGGGGATTTTTAGAAAAAAGAGTAAAAAATAGTTCAGAATTACAGAGAAGACAGAATTCCTTGCTTTTATTGTAAGGTTTCAAAATTGAGAGAACAAACCAATCTAAATTAAATTGCTTATTGTAGTCTTTTAGATACCAAATTAATTTACTAAGTCCTGTACTGTTATGTTTATTCCTATCCCTAAATGTAAAATAATGATTAGAAATTCTTTTAGATAACTGAGAAGATGAGCTGCCTATATAAAAAAAATACTTCATTACCAGAAGTAATTTTACACTGGTATATAGAATTTTAAATGATGTGGCAGAGTTTCTACAGCTGGATGCCCTTCCTAATGCCAACCACTCTGAGAGTGTAGTGGGTGCTTTTACATGCCACCAGTACGAGGGCCAGTCAGGTGGTACTGGCAACAGCCACGCTCTAAT
>NC_068987.1:47285248-47286086 GCF_001194135.2 Octopus bimaculoides | reverse complement strand
AACCTCTCTCTTTGCAGCCTCGTTTAGTGCAAGCGTACCATCATCCATGTGAACACATTTCTCTCCGACGACATCACGATTCTCTCTCACACACTGTCTTGCAACACAAAATACCTCAAGTCTTTCATCCTCACGGTGCAGAACATTGGCAAATTGTTTCTTATCTGCTTCCCTCTGGCTAAATAAACCTGTCGCCTAACTTCCCTTCTGGCAGTCTGATACAATTCCCTACTACCACCGTTCTTCCAGTCCTTCCAAGCCTGTTTCTTTTGTCTAATAGCCCTGTCGACAACATTGTTCCACCACCACGTTATTTTGGGTCTAGAGGGGACTTTGCACCATCCACAGATCTGGTCAGTGGCCTTCAGCAGGTTGTTCCGTAGAAACGTCCAGTTGTCTTCTACATTGTGTGAATCTACATCCCCCTCTATTTCGTCAAAGGCTTCGAGTAATAAGTCTCTAAATCTCTGTCCATTCGCAGGATCTTTGAGCTTCCAGACCCTTCTCCTCCATGCTGGTTGTCTTCTGGGCAGCCACTTAGCCCTGATCCTGAAGTCACTAACTACTAGTCTATGTTGTGGGGTACATTCTTCGCCTGGGAAGGTTTTGGCATTTATAAGCAGCCGGCTTTCCCTTTTTCTGGCGAGATATATAACAGATATATATAATATATTTACATAACATATATATATATATAATATATATATAAATAACATAAATATATATAATATATATAACATATATATATATTTTATATAATATATATATGTTATATATAGTATATGTGTGCCGGCGTTGCCCGGGTTAAAGAGAATAATGAAATCTAAAAACGCCGTCT
>NC_068987.1:47278228-47285148 GCF_001194135.2 Octopus bimaculoides | reverse complement strand
ATATATATATATATATATATATATATATATACACACACAAAATGTATATATAAAGAGCTTTCCTCAAAACGTAAAACAACACCATCTTCCCTTCCCTAAGCATCTTTGAATAGTTTGCATGTACCACGTCTTTGCATTGTTGTTGTTGTGTTTTTCATTGTCTTTTGGGATTAACTATATATATACATATACATACACACACACATATATGCATGTATATACATATGTAGGAATATATATAGACATATATGAATGTAGGAATGTATATATAGACATATATGTATGTACATATATTTATATATATGTATATATACATATATACGTGTATGTGTGTGTATGTATATATGCATGTATATATATATGTATGTATGTGTATATATATATATATATATGTATATATAAATATGCTGTTGGAGTTTCATTTCCTGTCTCTTCCTATCTCTTTCTGTCCTTTTTCCTCCCCTCTTTCATTTCCTCTCTCTTCCTTTTTATATTCTCTTTACCTCCTCTTCTCTCCCTTTCGTTTTCCTCTCCCATTAGCCGTTCTCTGTCTGTCTCTCTGTCTCTCCCTCACTCCTCTTCCTTTGCTCTGTCATGGCTCGCACGTGACCGTCGGCCATCTTTCTTCTCTTAACTTGAATTTCCTTCTTTCTCTCTGATCAGTCACAGGGGATTGGACGCATTCTTGTCTGTCTCCTGTCAGAGCTTGTCTCTCCGTGTTCACCAACTAAACTCGTCTAGGCTTAGCAACCCTGCCTGTCTGTTTTCACGGTCTTGTTTTTGTTACCAGCTTTGACCTTCCACAAAATCCCACATTTTATTTAATTTGCTTTGCAGGAGCAACTGTTATGTCGGATACGTATCTTGTTGTGAAATGCTCGAAATACGAAGTAGAAAAACAGCCAACAACTAATGAAGGGTCGTTTTTTCATGTTGCTTGTCTTGTTTTCCATTTGTTTCTTTTGTTGTTCGCAAAAAAGTTTGTATTCCATGCTATACTTCGTATTTCATGTTGTTTTTGTATTTTATGTTTATTTTATGCTATTTACATTCCGTGGTGTCCTGTGCCCATATACGCATGTATATACAAATATATGTATATATATATATATATATATATATATATACGTATACATATATACTTATATATCATTTATATTATTATTATTATTATTATATATATATATACATAAATATAAATATATATATCAAGCATCTAGTGAGTAGCTAACTCCATCCACCAAAGTATCAAGATAACTATTGATTACCCCCACTAAGCATCCCAAGAATAGACTTCCCATCCTTGATACTGAACTTTGGTTAGAGACTCCACTCCTATTACATGAAAGCTTCAAAATATGTTGTTCACAAGAACTCAGCTTTGTCACACGACATGAAAAATTAACATACTGATAGCAGATTTTAATTAGAATAATGAACGTGTCCCCACTAAGCAAACTCTAAGAAATGAAGAAACATGTATAGAACTTCATGCATCGCATGCAGTTCTCTAGATATGATCAGAAAGATAGAGTTCGGGTATACAGGGGTGCTTGAAAGAAGTTAGATAACATTATATGAAATGAAACCAGTGGTACCTGCCCTATATATAGAAGCAGAGACTGGGATAGAATGCAAAGAGCTTGTGACAAAGCAAAACAGAGTGGACACATGGTATAAAACTGACAAATATCAAGGAGTGATGTTTGTTGAGGCCACAGCCCATGGAGGACTAGCCCGTAGATTTAGGAAAGCTGTTAAGGAGACCAAACACAAGATTAAGATTGTTGAAAAGCCAGGGAACTCCATCAGATTACAACTATGTAGGACATACCCCTTTGAGAATACAATATACATCAATGATAACTGCATGGCATGTAGGATTAACCCTGGCATTAACTGTCGAACTAGAAATGTAGTCTATAGCATAAGATGCATAGAAGGAACTTGTAAAGACATGAACATGACATACAGAGGGGAGACATTTTGGAGCATTACGGAAAGACTAAATGAACATTTAAGACAATATGATGACAAAAAATAGTCCTCCATACTCTAGCAATATGCCAAGGATGAACATGGAGGCAACCTGGGTCAACTTGACATCAGCATTTTATCCAAGCACCCGAAGGTCCCAACCCTCAGACAAATACAAGAGTATGTCCTCATAAATGAAACATCCCCAGTACTAAATTCGAAATATATGTATAGGTAATCATAGCTCCATACCCACAGTTCATATTTATACACAGGTAGAATTGTTAGTGGGCAGTTATGTAGATGTATATGTGTGTGTGTGTGTGTGTATACGTATATGTATATGCAAATGTATATAGACAAATGGATATAAATGTAAACAGACAGGCATACAGACAGTTAGGCACATAGGTAGTATGAACAGACAAGCACACATACACACACACACATATACGTGAATGAAAACTGAAACACATGACCATATACACACACACTTCACATCACAAAAGGACACATATAGAGACACGCATCCATACATATGGAGATACACATCCATACATAGAGCCACAGTACATTGTCACAAAAACCCATACACACACACACACACTCAGACATGCACATAC
Source organism: Octopus bimaculoides (assembly GCF_001194135.2). Taxonomy (NCBI): domain Eukaryota; kingdom Metazoa; phylum Mollusca; class Cephalopoda; order Octopoda; family Octopodidae; genus Octopus; species Octopus bimaculoides. Next base: position 47,282,548 of record NC_068987.1, on the reverse strand, counting down.
AAGAAGACTGAGGTACACACACACATAAAAGCACAGAAACACGAACACACACAAACACATGAATATTCAGAATACATACATACAAACGTACACACATATATACATATGCACACACACACAACCACACACATATATATATGCATACACACACTTACATGCATACATACATACATACATACATGTGTGTGTGCGCACATACACTGACCCACACACATGCAGGAAAACAAACAAACAGAACGCAACTCGGATAATGGACAGAGTCAATGACTTTGGAAAGGTCGCAAAACAACAAAAATTTTAGGAAAAATAAATAAGTAAATGAGTGGAAACTTTACCAGTGAGTGTGTTAAATAACAAGGCACTAAAACACAATGACTCTCACCAGACACAACAAAATATGCTTCAACACACGAACTCCCATAAAGAATCTTGCAAACAAAATCCCAAAACGACATATTTATATTCTTGTATTCTTTTCCTGGTTTCAGTCATTTAACTGTGGTCATGCTGACGCACTGCATTCAGTTGGACAAATCGACCCCACGACTTATTTTTGTAAGCCCAGTACTTATTCTCTCTGTCTCTTTTGCAGAACCGCTAAGTTATTTGGACGTAAACACACCAGCATTAGCTGTCAGTTTTAAAATTAGAAAAATATATGAGAAACAATTTTTGAAAAATATATTAAAATCCACTGGTTTAGAGTTATGCAGGTAGACTTTGGTAAAACTTACAGTCTGTATATATATCCTTGGTAAGTTCATCTCAGTAATCCATGACTGGTTTTGATTTATGCAGATAGATTGTATATATATATATATATATACCCTTGGTAAATTCATCTTGGTAATCCATGACAATATTGTGTAAACAGTACCTTATCCTGCATTCCATATTTGAGATATAGAACTATTTTTTATTTTAATGAAGGATATACATAGATAAAGACATTACAATGAAATTGAATGATTTGACATTTAATATGCAGGTGGGGTCATTTAAAAAATTTACTGAATTTATAGTGATAGTGAATGTTAGGACATAAACCAAAGATATTACGGATGGAGTGTGGGCAGGTTTAATACGGACCCCACAAACCCCGCCACACCACTGACCTGGGTTATAACCTATGCCGCATTCACGAAGGACCTTTCATACACAACATTCGTGCGACATTCTTCCATCTGTTATCAAGCACTTCCTTAATCAAGCATTTTCTCTCCAGCCCCATTTGTCTTTTAAGGTGAAAGATGAAAAAATTCACCAAATTAGGGCCAGAGATGAAGATGCCTGACCTTAACCCTCGCAGTCTTGTCTTCCATATCACCTCTCTCATGGTTGCTACTACAGAGAGAAAACAATTTTTACCTTCTTTCATTAAGAAATCCGGCGAGTTAATTTTTACTATAGATTCAGTCAACAGCTGTACTCTTCCTCCACTTGACAACAGTTGTTCGGCATAAACCCATACATCTGACACTTCCGGACACTGAACAATAGCGTGCAGAATGGTTTCCCTGTCCCGCCCACATCTTGGGCAGATCAGAGTGTTTATTCATCCATGTCTTAAGAGTTTGTCCCGAAAAGGTAAGGCACCACAGTAACACTGCTACGCCAAGGGTGGGTTTACACTGAACAACTGCTGTCAAGTAGAGGAAGAGTACAGCTGTTGACTGAATCTATAGTAAAAATTAACCTGCCAGATTTCTTAACAAAAGAAGGTAAGAATTGTTTTCTCTCTGTAGTAGCAATTGCAAGACAGATGATATGGAAGTCAAGCATGAGAGGGTTAAGGTCAGGCATCTTCATCTCTGGCCCTAATTTGGTTTAATTTTTTCATCTTTCACCTTAAAAGACAAATAGGGCTGGAGAGGAGATGCCTGACTAAGGAAGTGTTTGATAACAGATGGAAGAATGTCACACGAATGTTGTGTATGAAAGGTCCTTCGTGAATGCGACATAAGTTATAACCCAAGTCAGTGGTGAGGCGGGGGTCCGTGGGATCCATATTAAACCCACCCCCACTCCCTCCATAATGTCTTTTGTTTATGTCCTAACATTCGCTGTCATTATAAATTCAGTAAATTTTTTAAATGACTCCATCTGCGTATTAAATGTCAAATCATTCGATTTCATTGTATTGTCTTTATCTATGTATATCCTTCATTAAAATAAAAAATAATTCTACATCTCAAATATGAAGGTTGCTGTCATTATTATTGATATTGGTTAAGTTTGCACTATTCGGTTAGTAATTTATTATTACTGTTGTTGAACTGTTGATATCTATGCTCTGTTTTTGACAGACACAGAGAACTGTTGTTCCTCCTCCATGAGGGGGTGGGGAATAATTATTTGTGTATTGTTTAAAAAAAAATTCTGTTTTTTGGAAAAATGAACATTGAAGACATATCTTCAAATGAAAAAAACTATCGAAAAAACAATGAATTCCTCGGTATCTGTGAATGATAAAATGAATAATCCTTCCGTAAAAGATGCAAACCAAAGTGAAAACCAAAAAAAGATTAATTATGCCGCTGCAGCAGGTATAAAGAGAGACAAATTGTGTGTTGAACCAGGTGTGTTATTGCAACACAAAAATATGTTTGCAAGGGAGGGTTTCAATGCCAAGGCTACCCTCCCAAACAAACTAATAGAATGAACCCCAAAAAGAATTATTATCTTTAAATCCATGATAATTAAAGAAAAGAAAATCGAAAAGGCTACTAACAAACAAATAGTACTAAATATGCGGTTGTTTACAAATCCCTTATTGTGGGTTTAGTTTTGCCATTAGTGTGAATAAAATTCTAATGTTAACTCTATTTTTCAGACAGAGTAACTTCTGGAAACTTGCGCTTTCTGTTACACTGATTTTCATTTTCCCCAATGAACCATTGATCAGAACTACCGATGCAAAAATAATTAATGATTGTATTATAAAGGAAAAGAATGAAACTTTTTAATGAGAACCATGTGTCTGGTGCGATGCAGCTAGTGCAGATACATTCGATTTCAAACTTGTCAACTTTAGCCATAAGACTCCTTGTTGTGTCACATCCAGTCCAATTCTTTTATGGGAAAGTAAGGTTCCAACATAGTTAAAACTAATTTCAACCAGGTATAAGGTAGGGAAGGCAAGCAAAAGTAATTTCAGATGTTTCCACAGACTGGGGTAGGAATTCAAAAAACTTTGACGGTACCACAAACCTTCTTTGCCATTACAGCAATATCGCATTGTGGTGTCATTGTCATTTTGTAATTCTATCAATTCCTACTGAACATCATCCTCGCAATTGACTGCATCAACCTCAAATGGATTGCTATACCAATTTGGAATATTCAACACAATAACATCTTGAAATCGCTCCACATATAAACCAAGGAAGAGTGCAGAAAACTGAAGACGAAAGTCTCAAGAGATAAGGGACATGAAACTTTCTCAAGATCAACAAAGGCATACTGCAGCATGTAAGATGGAGTCTCAATACAGAAGGGACATGACACTTTCCAAAGATCACCAAATGCATGCTGCAACACATCAAATACAGTCTCAAGAGAGAAGGGAGAGGAGACTTTCTCAAGATCAACAAAGGCATGCTGCAGCACATCAAATGGAATCTCAAGACAGAAGGGAAATGAGACTTTCTCAAGATCAGCAAAGGCATGATGCAGTACTTAATGCTGAATCATTAAAACAATGTTTAGCATGCCAGATTACACAGAGATCCAATGGAATAGCTCTCAGGAACAGACAACGTACAACTTCATTCTTCACAACACCTGGAGCTGCTTTCAGATATGATCCATCCCATTATTATAAAAATGATAATTCTGTCCAAATTGGTGTGCTAAACTCAAATTGTTGTTTATGCAAAGCTTTAAAATTTACTCCACAAATATTTTGTCATCAATGCTGCACTTTCCTGCATCACCTGTTTCAAATAACAGTAATATATATATATACAAACTATGCAGTTTTAATTCCGAGCAATACCAGGTATCTCTGCTAGTATATATATATATATATATATATATATATATATTATTGCAAATTAAAAGGGTAAAGGTTTATCAATTTATTAATTTATTAATAAATCAACAATTAATAATTTTTACCAAGCCCTTCGGTATGTAAGCACCATTATCGGTGGAGAACTTATTTAAAAGTTCATATACATTTATAAACATAATTAAGGGATCAGCAAATATTTGCTTCACCACATACCGTATTTATCACTCATAATCCAGAAACGCGTCTACGATTAACTTCGGAATGGTTAGTTTTCATTGTTTTTTTCTTCTTGTTTTTGTGAGTTA
>NC_068987.1:47274906-47278008 GCF_001194135.2 Octopus bimaculoides | reverse complement strand
TATATATATATATATATATGTTAATTCTCTATTACTAGCATCCCTACTTCTTCTCTCCCTCTCTTTAGTCTTCTCACACTTAATTGTAGAATTCCCGTTCTCCTTCTCTCTCTCTCATCCTCCTTCCCTTATATCTGTTGCCCACACGTGATCCATGACTGATTTTTTATTTTCTCTGCCTTTTCGCCACCGGACATCTAGCATGCTAGTCAACTTTTTCTTCTTTATATCTGTTTGAGGACTTCTTCCAGGCGTTAAACTATCATTAAGACATTATTTATTGTCTATCGTTTCAAATTATATTTCTTTACTTTCGTACATCCACCCTGTATTGTTTTGTTCGCTTTAGCCTTAATTTTATGCAAATCTTGTGGGCGCCGTCGATATATGAAATTCCCAGTCTTATTGTTAAAGGCACAAAAAAGGGTATTAGTATTTTTGGTCGATAACTGAGGAAAGATTTGGGTCCTTGTATCTGTCCTACATGTACGTTTTGTAATATTTAATGCATATATATATATTTGTGTCTTTGTCTGTACCCCCATCACCGTTTGACAACCGATGTTGGTGTTTATGTCCCCATAACTTAGCGGTTAAGAAAAAGAAACCGACAGAATAAGTACTAGACTTAAGAAATAAGAACTGGGATCAATTTGTTCCACAAAGCATAACCACAGTCAAATGATTGAAACAAGTAAAAGAAAAAAGAATACATAGGTGCAGGCATGGCTGTGAGGTAAGAAGCTTGCTTCCCCAACCACCAAATGTCTTCTACTATAGCTTCGGACCAACTGAAGCCTTCTGAGTGTATTTGGTAGACGGAAACTGGAAGAAGCCCGTCGTATATATATATATATATATTTGTGTGTGTGCGTATGTGTGTGTGTGTGTTTGACCCCCATGCCATCGCTTGACAGCTGATGCTTGTGTGCTAATGTCCCCGTCACCTAGCGGTTCGGCAAAAGCGACTGACAGAATAAGTACTAGGCTTACAAAGAATAAGTCCTGCGGTAGATTTCTTCGACTAACACCCTTTAAGGCGGTGCTCCATCATGGCCACAGTCAACAACTAATATATATATATATATATATATATATATATATAAAGAATAATAATAAATGGACCAAAACGCGTATATATATATATAATACGTGTAATATATATATGGAGAGAAAGAAAGTGGGAGGAAGAAAGAAAGAAAGTGAGATCACAGAGAGAGATAGAGAGAGAGAATGAAAGCAGCGAGATCACAAAGACGGATAGATAGTGAAAGAGAAAGAGTGAGTTAAGGAAAAGGAGATGACAGAATAGAAAAAAATCTGAAGAGAGAGAAGTGAGAATGAAATAGTGACGTGGAGCAACGAGCAGAGGCAGTAGAGGAAGGAAAAACACACAGACACAGTGGAGGTGGGTATAGGCAAGAGTACAGAAAAGAAGTGGGAGGATATAGCTGTCGGATATGGCGATAAGATCAGAAACTGAAAACAAATTTTTACACCAACGGATCAGACAGTTTTGATTTGTTTCCAATTACTAAAATTGTTTTAGACAAAGACTTAGGTGGATATTAATGGTTGTAAGAGTAGTAATAGAGATGGTGGTAGTCCGGGAGATTATTATTATTATTATTATTATTCCCCTCATCTTTCACCCTTGTGGCAAATAAAGAAATCATTATTATTATTTTCAGTTCAAATGTTGCCGAAGTCATATTTGAATCTCATCCTTTCAAGGTCGATAAAATAAAGTACCGGTCAAATACTGACATGCACCTGTCACAGTCCATCAAAGATCAGATCGATTGTGGTTGTTTCCACGTTACACCTCAGTCACATCAGACAGCTTTTGTTTCTTCTTGTTTTTGTGTTTCTCATTGAAGAAATTGAAGAAATGGTCGTGGGTCATTCTCACGGCTAAGGACGTCAGTCACAAGGCCTTTACTACTTGCTTCTTCTAGATAGAAAACTAGTTTCCCCTCCAGTTTATTTCTCTCCCTCACCAGCTCTTTATTAAATAACTAGCTGACCCCGTGCCGTCAAAAATGACGGGTAATTGTAGTACTTTATGTATAAGAGGAGTACAAAAAAAGTGAAAAAAAAAAAAAGGAGTGGCTGTGTGGTAAGTAGTTTGCTTACCAACCACATGGTCCCGGGTTCAGTCCCACTGCGTGGCATCTTGGGCAAGTATCTTCTACTATAGCCTCGGGCCGACCAAAGCCTTGTGAGTAGATTTGGTAGACGGAAACTGAAAGAAGCCTGTCGTATATATGTATATATATATATGTATGTATGTGTGTATGTGTTTGTATGTCTGTGTTTGTCTCCCCCAACATACACAGACACATACACTCACTCAAATATATATAAATATATTTTACACAAACACACACACACAAACATTCTCATTCCTCCCTTTTACACGCACACAACATACTCAGAGTTGAAGTGCTGTTTGATTTTTGTTTCACTGTTGACTTTTCACCATCCCACTTCCATCGGTGGATCATCCCTTCCTTTCTCATTCATATGTTGTGACGGAGAAATACACAAGAGTATTATTATAGTAGATTATTATAGTAGAAGATAGAGGACGCTCTCTTTGCCACTTGCCCTCTCTCATTGCTATTACTTTCTCTCCCTCCCTCACAGTCATGCCTATTAGTTTCACTACTTCTCCTTCCCCGAATTACTATTTTCTCTCCTCTCCTTTCACCATTCACTCCTACTGTGATTTTGGACAAATATATATACATATACAAATATATAAATATATATATATATATATATACACAAATATATAAATATATATATACACAAATATATAAATATATATATATATATATATAATAATATTATTAGGGACAAAATCCAAAATTACAGGTAAAAAACTCAATTAAAATCAATTTATAAAAAATTAAATTGAGCCTTATAGATAAAGTATATATAAAATATATATAGTTTTAGGGAAAATAACCAATTTTCAAGAACTCATCGATGAAAATCCACTATCACATATAGAAAAATTAATAATTAAAAGCACAATAAATGAGTATAATATAAAGTAAAGTAAATATCATAAGATAAATATAATAAAAAGATTAC
>NC_068987.1:47271780-47272532 GCF_001194135.2 Octopus bimaculoides | reverse complement strand
TTTTAGAAAAAATATAATGATATTTTTTATTATCTTTAAGGAATAAATCAATAACTTTAAAAACTTCATTAATAATGTTAGTTTTAACTTGTACACCGTATGGAATAATTAACCAGAGTTTGTTCTTATTATAGATATTATTGAATTTATTATTCGTATTATTAAATTTATTATTATCATTAAAAAAATTAAAATATTTAAAATTGTTACCATTAAAATTAAGTTTATGTTTAGGTAATTTATTATAATACCAATTGTTCTTATTATTCTTATTATTACCTAAGAAGACATTATCATGAGTATAAAAGTTATGTTTATATATACACAAATATATAAAAACACTATGCTCATTATTATATTAGAAGATATTGGTTCTCATATAATTGCCTTCTTCAGGGTGCCCTACAACGAGTTGTTGACGACTGTCTTCGTCAAATGGCATTTAACTAATTTAGTAGTCCAGTCCATAAAGTCCTTGGTGCTAGTAAAGACACATTTAACTTGATGCAGGTAGGAGGCAACATGAGGAAGATTTGGCTGCTACTTTTAGCAACTCAAGTTGCCATGTAGAATGAATGTTATTAGTTGTAGTAGTAGTCGCAAATAATTGTCATATATATTGTTGTATTTTGGGATGGCTATTTTCTCCCCCCCCCCCCTCCAATGACTATCCTGAAATATAACAATATCAGTTTCGACACGTCAGAAATCTTACAACACAAATTGATACCTGTCTATATATATATATATAT
>NC_068987.1:47264609-47269609 GCF_001194135.2 Octopus bimaculoides | reverse complement strand
TATTCATTAGTTAACGTTACATTTCATTTAATACGAAATAATAATAATAAATAAATAAAACTAAAACAATGGTGGTACACAGAAAAGGTCATTAAATTTATTTATGTGAAAATTACACATCAGCCAGCACAAGTAATTTAATGAGACAAATGTAACCTGTCACACTTACAATTCTTTTGAAATCAAGAGTGAGGTTGTTTGTTGAGATCCTCATCACTGCCTGCAAGTTTATGTCAGTCACAGAGGACCTATTTCTACTCTTGTTGATTTTCATGCAAGAAAAACTTTGCTCCCAAATATATGTGGATCCAAAAGTAGAAAACATTTTCCCAGCAGATTTCTTCACGCAAAATTCTATCAATGTCACAGAATTAAACATTTCTTTCAGCGTGTGATCTGACTGCATGTCAATTAGTTCAAGCTCCACCTCCTCAGGTGCTGTATCAATATCAGCAGCAAAAGGATAAGATAACAAATGTAAATTAAGCTCAAATTTCTTAAAATTCTGAAATCTTCTTGTGACCTCATCCTCTAAACTCAGAAAGTGATCCCTAATCTTGGAAGAAACACTTGCAGGCACTTTCTGCTGTCTTAATAAAGGGAAATGACAAAACTTACCCTTACCTTCTTGCCTTGCAAACAGACCTACTTTTGTTTTGAATGATCTCACATGCCTGAACATTTCATGTACAAACAACCCCTTTCCCTGCAATGTTACATTCAATTTCTCAAACATATAAACTGCAAACATCATCTCAAAATCACATGAAAGCCCCTTCATGTCTAGAAAGAGGAGGATTTCATTCTGTAATTCCCAAATCTGTTTTAGCATTTTGCCTAGGATCAACCACCGCACACCGTTGTGGTAAATCACATCTCCATATTCTGCCTCCATATCCTCAAGCAGAGATTTAAATTGTCAATGGTAGAGCACCCTTGTTCTGATTGTGTTCACCACACGTTTTAGGTCCAGTGCAGCTTTACAGAGGCCTTCCTGATGCAAAATACAATGAAAAGACAAGATATCACTCTCTGGGTGTTCTGCTTTTAACTTGTTCTCTAAAAGTTTAATCATACCCACATTTTTTCCAGTAAATGCTCTGGCCCAATCTGTTGTAATGCTTGCTATACTTTTCCATGACAAGGCACTTTTCTCCACACAATCTACAACACAGTCAAACAAGTCCTGACCAGTGGTTGTATTTTTCATTAATTCCAAATCAAGTAGCTCCTCTGTGATGATGAAATTTTCATCAATTCCATGGACAAAGACAAGTAGCTGTGCAGTGTCTTGGTTATCAGTGCGCTCATCCAGTGCCAAAAAAACAAACAAAAGGTATTGATAATATCGACCAGCTCTCTCTTCTGTAAATATCTGGACTTGTGCCTCAATCAGAAACCATTATTGGTACATACACCAGCAACAGAAGTCACAAAATAACATGAATAATTTAGCTCTATGGTTATAAACCAAAAGTTGACTTTATAATAGTTTCACAATTCATCATACCCAAGGCACAACTGCATCCGGTTAAGGCTCTGGTTTGAGAGTTCTAAGGTTTTAAGGTGTGTAGAGCCAGAAATCATGAGATGCAACATGGTGGATGTAAACTATTTCAGCAAATGAACTGAGTGAATCAATGGCAGATGAACAGACAAGAAACTGTCAATGGCCAGTATCAACCAGTTCAGTTAGCAAACTACTGCTATCATCTGTAGATGTGACATGTGCAGAGGAGATATTTTGGCTAGCAAATAACTAAAGAGATTAAAACCTAAATCAGATGTCCATGCTGCATCACTCGATTGGGACATCTGGTGTGAAGGCATTGCATTGGACCAAGCAAGTTGCCCAATGGGATGATGATGATGACCACTCATCAACATTATCAATATCGCTTTTTCTAAGGCCATTGCCGTGTGAATGGAAATGTGTTGCAGTCATCTTTCTTTTGGTTTATATCAACGTAAAATCTAAAGACCCGAAATTCTTTCACAACTCTGCCAACAAGATTTTACATTTTCGTTAATTTTGACCCATTGCACCGTGTCATGTGAAATTTCTGTGGAACAAATATATTCTGACAGTCCTAACATCACTGAATTGCTGCTCCAGTACCACCTATTATTATTCAGTAACACAGAACAGATCATCAGGACTCAACATGCAAAGTATATACATCACTGGTTATCAAATGATATGGGGGGGGGGAACACACACACATATATATATATATACATGACAGGCTGCCACACAGTTTCCATCTACAAAATTCATTCACGAAGCATTAATCGGCTCGGAGCGATAGTTGAAGACACTTGCTCAAAGTGCTGTACAGTGGGACAGAGCCCAAAATCACTTATTTGCAAAACGAGCCAGTCAACCACATAGGCATGCCTGCATCTAGACATTTGGCATCCCTGTTGGGGAAATGTGTCGCTTCGCAGAGAAACTGTCTTTTTATCATATCCAGACTATCTAAAAAGAAAAGCGAAAACAAAAAAAAAATAATAAACATCAAGATACATTTAAGATTGCTGTAAGGACGTATCACTATACAGCTTGTCATAAGCAATAATGCCGCTAACACTGCATATACAAAAAACGTGTACTAAACTGTTCAATAGTTTTTCGCAAGATTTTACCTTGAATCACCACAAAACACTTAAGACTGCGACAATAAAACAATGGATTTTGATTTCTGCAAACACTTTTGCGTAAAACATATGATTAAAAATCTGAAAGCAATATATTATTTATTTTGTTTTTCTTTGTAAATCCTTCCTCTTATATTGAAAACACTCGAAGACTTTCTACAAAAAAGTGTTCGAGAGAGATGGAAGTACAAGATCTTAAACTTCATCGCAGTTGTAGTGGCGGTAGTAGCAGCAAGTAAAGTTGTTACCCCCTCCCCTCGTTCGTCTGGATGTACACCATATTATTGATATGATGGCAACAAAAGATGGCGATGACGACAATTAATGTGGTGGTGGTAGTTACGTCAGTGAATATATTTGAATATATACTTCGTATTGTTTGTTTTCTTTCTTTCGAGATGCGTTTTGGGTATGATGACAGCTAATAATGTTGGTGTCTGCTGTTGTTTAGAGTTATATCTGCCTTTATTGAGTAGACCTTATAGATCAAAGGCATTTTTCCAGCTATGACTATTTTGTCTTTTTTTTTCATATGTATATTTTCCACTTTTCTGATATCTGAAATTGCATTTATCCAATGTATCCTGTCTTTCTTTAAGACGGTGACATGTAATTTGAGGGAAATTTGACTACTATTTCATGAACGACGACACAGAAGTTACGTCGTTGGCTCATAGTGGTGGTAGAGGTGTTCGTGGTCGGTTGTGTGACTGTAGTAGAGATGGTGTGATGCTACATAAAGTGCACCGCCGACTCATCTAGCGCCTTCGTTTCTCGTACACCACCCATATCCAAAAAAAAAAAGAAAAGAAAAAGAAACCAACGCCACAATCAACACCTCTACCCTCACTATTAAGACAAACATTTGTCACCAACGTCAACACTGTCACCATCCCCTTCCGAAACAAGGCTCCCTGCTCTACACAACCGTACAAAAAGAAGTCTTTGTCTACGTTCGCGTCATGTCGAACCCTTCTTTATTTCCGACACTTCTGTCGCTATAAGGGCCTCCTCCCACACGCGCTTCGCACGCGAACACCGTTTCCGACGTCACCATTTCACCCACTAATTTTAGTTCGCCGCTACTTCCGACTCCCAATCATTCCCTTGAAAGACATGGAGGTTGACAGCTAAACCAGTAAGATTGCATTAAACTATTATACGGACAGGTCAGTTACGTATTCATTGGTCAGTTTAGATTTTAAATTTCCCCCTTAAGTCATGTAGTGTATCTATATGTGTGTATAACTTAGACACAGATATATAATATACATATGCACACTTTCATATGTCTGATCTATGTGTGTGTGTGTATAAATATATATATGTATAAACATATACATATAGACATATATATAAACACACACACATATATAGATAGATAGATAGACATATAGCTATATATATATTGACATATATACATATAGGTATACAGACACATACAAATATACATACATACATACATACATACATATATATATATATATGTATATAAATCATAAGATAATAATAATAATAATAATATAATGATTATTATTATTATTATTATCATTATTATTATCTTATGATTTTTACTTTGTATTATATTATACTTATTTATCGTGCATTTACTTATTAATTTTTCTATATGTGACTGGATTTTCATGGATGAGTTCATGAACTTTAGTTCTTTTCTCTAAAACTATATATATATATATATATAACTAAAGAAAAGTATATCAAATATCATAAAGGCTAAATTCCTGATTGACTGAAATTATCCCTGCATCCAGAGAAGGTAAAGCAAACAGCTGTGTTCTCTTGACTCCAAACAATCGTATTGTTTTTTTTTCTTTAGAAGCACGTTTATTCTGAGGAATTCTTGATTCTTGAGATTACTTCCCCTTCCTATTTGGGGGTTTGGTCCCAACTACCACCGGGCGATTGTCTTACCTTCTCTGGAAGCAAGGGCACGTTCAATAAATTAGGAATTTAATGCCAGTATCTACTATGAGTTGCTTTTGTTATCCCTTTTTTTTTAAGATTTAATCTTGAAAATTATTCTAGACCGTAATTGAACTCTGCTAATGACTCCTATTGAGAGAGAAACATGTTCACAGCTGTCCCCTGGTCTCCAGACAATAAGATTGCCTTTCCCTTAATGGCATGTCATTTTCATATATCCCATTCCCATTTGGAGATGATCCTAACTCCCACCAGGCGATTGTTTTACCACTGCTGGAAGTGAGGATAATTTCAATAAACGAAGAATTTAAGGCGGCGAGCTGGCAGAAACGTTAGCACGCCGGGCGAAATGCTTAGCGATATTTCGTCTGTCTTTACGTTCTGAGTTCAAATTCCGC
>NC_068987.1:47253887-47264599 GCF_001194135.2 Octopus bimaculoides | reverse complement strand
TGCTTAGCGATATTTCGTCTGTCTTTACGTTCTGAGTTCAAATTCCGCCGAGGTCGACTTTGCCTTTCATCCTTTCGAGGTTGATAAATTAAGTATCAGTTATGTACTGGAGTCGATCTTATCGACTGGCCCCCTCCCCAAAATTTCGGGCCTCGTGCCTAGAGTAGAAAAGAATAAATGAATTTATTTTGCATGGTATTTAATATATCTTTTACCGTCTTTATGCGCGCGCGCACGCACACGTGGGAAGGAGAGGAAAGAAAAAATTGGTATGCTTGAAACGATGTTATTAAAATTTCACTTTTAAACATATCTTCCAAATGTTAGTATGCGATTTCAAATAGCATGGGAGATAGAGAATTATATTCTTTCATTGGTCATTATTTGACACTTAAATTTGCTTATATTTCAAAAAAATATCCAGGTTTTATGCTCTATGAATGAGACTATTAATTTATGTAATGTTTGAATATATTTCAAATATTGTAAAAATTAACACTTTAATTAACAAATTAAACGTGAAACAACGAAATAATAATTTTCTTTGTTCCATGGTATTTGAAACTACGCACAAACTTTTTAGACGTATGATTTTTTTTAATGCGTAATTTGAATTAACGACAGAGTTCTATATTATTTCAATAATATAACTTTCCCGCTTCCCACAAGCGATGGGAATCAGAAAGCTGAATGCACAGTAATGCACCAGCTCCAGCATTCAACCCTCAAAACAAGAGAGGTTGGTAAAAAGAGCTAAACTCTCTCTCTCTCTCTTCATTTCGGTTTCCGAGTCAATAGTCATGAAATTTGGACAATGACTGAAAGAAAACGATGGCGAAAACAAGCAGTCGAAATGGGGTTCCTCCAAAGAATCTAGAATAACGTTACTCAATAGTGTGCGTAGCGAGAAAGCCAAGAGTCTCTCCAGGCCGAACCGCCACTTCTCCGCATTGAAAGGTCACAGCTTCAGTACTACCGATGGATCTTTTTTAAAACGGGGGCCACATTTTTCATTAATGTTTTACGTAGTGCTTTTGGTACCGAAAGACTTTCAAACTTCGTATACTTATCTATTTTGTGTTATAGAACAGAAAAATATTTTTGTATTCGAATTTATTTCATGTAAAAAATTGTCTTATTTCGATAATTTCAACCAATCACTGACGTCCATTCAGCCGATATACATTAAGTGCCGACTACATAAACAAACGATTCTTCGTTTTATTTGCTTTTTTCATTTTAAATTTGCTTTAACCCTAACCCTAACTCTAACCCTAGGGTTAGGGTTAGGGTTAGAGTTAGGGTTAGGGTTAGGGTTAATTGTTTCAGAATCGTTTGTTTATGTAGTCGGCACTTAATGTATATCGGCTGAATGGACGTCAGTGATTGGTTGAAATTACAGAAATACAACTTTAACATGGAATAATTTATGGATTTCTTTTTTTTTTAAGAAGACTAAGAGAAAAAGATGTTTTATATGACACATTCTACCAGTGATCCAAGTTTCAAAGTGTTTCGTTAATGAAAAATGTGGCCCCCGTTTTAAAAAAGATCCCTACCGATATATTATTAGAATGTCACAGGAAAGAATCATTACAAGATGGATTCTTCAAGTTGAACCAACCGGTAGGAAACCTGGCGGTAAACCAAGATCGAAATGGATAATATCCATAATCTCCGTTGGTCATACATGGGAATACAGCTGGAACATAACTCGGATGAGCTTCACAGCCAGCCTTGTTCTGTTTGTTCCCTATGCTTGTCTTCTTTCATCTATGAACTTCGTTCTCGTTTTTAACAACTCCGAGCAGCATAAACCGGATGTGACATTTTCAAACCCCCAATAGCAGAGTTGCATAGAGTATTGCCGGTAGAACCGTGCTGTTGACGTGGTATGCGCGAGTGCACACACACACACACACACATATATATATATATATATATATATATATATATATATATATATATATATATATATATATATATATATATATATATATATATATATAAGAGAGAGAGAGACATACATAGAGAATCTGTGTAAATTTGTGTGCGTGAATCTGGGTGTGAGTGAAAACATTAATATTTATCAACCTATTAAGTTTTTTAACTGCCAATAATCTTCAAGAGTTTGTTTTCAATAACACTAATTTAAAATTCGCTGAAATGCACTATTTTTTAAAATTTGGGAATTTGAATAGTATAATAAAATTTAATATAAAACTAAAATAGTCGTACGATCTAAATATGTTTGCACGACAACTTAGTTGACGAAGCTAGAATGTTAAAATTTAAAGCGATCAGCGCATGTGAGGAGTACACTGTCAATATTTGAGCAATGACGTCAAACGTTGAGACATATACAACGTCTGATAACATATTAGCCGAGTGGACTGGAAGATCAAGAAATTAAAACCTTTCAATGCTGCAGAGATGTGTTTCGTTGGAAATATATCCTACATTTTCGCTGAAAATATCCTATAAAGATAGAGTGACAAATTTTGAAGTCACCAAATGGACAGAAGCAACCAGAAAACCTTTTGGCAACACGTGGAGGCAATCGGCTAAGTTTATTGTTTATTGAACATCATATGGAAAGACCAGGTCTTGAATATCTGGTGACAACTAGAAAACTGAAAGGACGGTGCTGGCGAAAGACAGAGAGAGAGAGAGAGAGAGGGAAAAGATACTCGATGCTCTTAACAGCTGGATACAGAAAGACCGACTCAATAACTTGAGTGGAACATGAGATAGAAGTCCAAAATCGCAATAGCCCTTAGGTATGGGATGCAAAGAAAATTTAAAACGCAGAGGCCATTCAGAGAAAAATCAATAACTTCCAGGCGAGTTACAGCCTTAATAATTTCATTAGTTCTGAACAATGCATCGGGATGCACACCAACTGAAACAAAACAACCGTCACACAGTAAGAGACTCATCTTACCTGATTGCTCCGTGAACCATTGGAATTTATAAACTTATAACTGAAGGCATCAAGGTAACGGCTTGCTAAAAATAGCAGCCAAATTTCAATACAAAAAGATGACAAATTGGATAACGTTGTCAGAGGTACTTTTAAAACGCGTGCGCACTAGGATAGTCTTAGGAATGGCTTTCACTAAGGATCTGGTCGATCAGGGCTGACCCGCAGCTAAATAGCAACAATAAAATATACAACCTGGGTTGTATGTAATCAATGAACCTATTAGAAATAGCAGCTAAATCTCACTCAAATCACATCCTACCGTCTTAAAAAAAACAACAACAGAAATTAGGTGGTATAGTCCTTTCTACACACACTGTTTGAAGGATTGCAGTTGAAGTCTGCTGAATAAGGTTTTATGTGAAGCACTAAAAGAATCAACAAACGGACAGAAGACGAAATATATCGTATCCAAACCGTTATCACACACAACTCTTGTGAATATGTTGAAAATGAATATAAATAAGTAAATAACGCTTACCTTATGCTAGCAGAAAAGTGTTCTGAGTTAAAGAACTGCGGGTTATTACTAAAGATTCCGGGTGAAGAAACTGGACCGTATTAGAGAAGATATCTCATAAATGTGATTGACTTACAAACAACCAGCATGTCGGACGTCACAACAGTAATAACGAATATATTTATGGAAGATTAATGTATAATTGAGAGTAGTTATTTTATTTATCATAATTTATCTAGCTGTCTACTAATGCTGCAGACTTGCAACCACAGCTAAAAAACATTATGAGAGTATTGTGTACAAGACCCTTTCTTTTTCTTTAATCTCTCGAACACATACAAACACAGATACATACATACATACATACATACATACAAATGAATAGAATAAAATATGAATTTTGAGAATCGTGCGGTTATCACAGCAAGCTCCTCTGACGGACTTGGGTATCAGTCCACGCAGTAATCAATTACAATATAGTGTAATGTCTGATTTTCCGGATTTTAAGTTATGAGGTAAGCGTGCGCGCGCAAACACATACACACACACATAAATATCTATCTCATCTCATCACTGTCTCTCTCCCCTCTCTCTGTGTATATATATATATATATATATATTAACGAAACACTTTCAAACTTGGGATACTGGTAGAATGTGTCATATAAAACATCTTTTTTTCTTAGCCTTCTTAACAAAAATTTCTTCTTAATAAGTTATTTCATGTTTAAGTTCTTGTATTTCTGTAATTTCGACCAATCACTGACGTCTATTCAGCTGAATACAGTTACTGCTGTTTTTGTAAACAATAATTTTTGCCGGTGTCGAGAGTGTTATTCCCTGTTTAATTATATCATTATTCCCTAGTAGGGGTTTAGGCTTAGGGTTCGGGTTTTAGATCATATATATATATATATACACATACATACTTACACACACACACACATATACATATATTCTCAGATTTATCTTTAAATTGCAGTCTCTGATCCACCGTGATAGCCATGGAAGATAAATCAACCTGGAAAGCCAACTATTTCAAGATCATTCAACTGCTTAATATATATTATGTGTTTACTCTGTTTAATACAGTTGGGTGTGATCTGAGGGAGATTTGATTGTTATTTCTAGCAATACTCTGTATGTGGTCACAGCAGAAGTGGATTAGTAAATTCAGTTGGAATGCCATTGTTGTTCCTAAGTACTTTCATCGGTGGTAGTCATCCCAACACACTACTTAGAACTAATGAAGTTATGGATGCTGCAGTTATAGTGTGTGTGTGTGTGTGTGTGTGTGTGCGCGCGCATGATTTTTTATTTGCTTCAGTCTTTGGACTGCGACCACGCTGGGGTGTCGCCTTGGTGAGTTCAGTCGAACAAACCGATCCCAGTATTTATCTTTTAAGCCTGGTACTTATTCTATCGGGCTCGTTTACCTAATCTCTAAATTTCAGACACATAGACAAAGCAACACCGGTTGTCAATCGGTAGGGATGAAGAAACTGTAGACGCAATCGACTCCATCCGGGTTCGCACCCGCAGCTTCCATGCTCGACGCGGCGCCCACATACTTCATTAGGCATTGGAAAGTCGCCTCGCCGGTGATTGCGCAACCTACAATTTTAAGTTCAATAAGGCCTGCAAGCACCCCACAGTCCCTCTCCACCCTACTGAGATGATCCAGAGACAAACCAGGAGAAGATATCCAGTGCAATTATGGGTTGCAGGCTCAGAAATGGAGAGCGCCATGATCTTCAGCGCAAGCAAAATCTTTCCCAAATGCTCGATGCTATTGCCTGCATATCTGGTTTTATACCAGAGTGACCTTCTCCTAGAGACATACTTTAACAAAAGCTGAGTACTGCCTCACTCCCAGTGGTCTTCCAGCAGGCCAGACAGAGACTCGGAATTTCTGAGGGCCCGTGCTATTGCTAGACAGTTGTTGAACCTACACTAGGTTCATCCGTTTTTTCACAGGTCTTGTTTTTTATAGACTGCTAGGT
The DNA here is from genome assembly GCF_001194135.2 of Octopus bimaculoides. Lineage (NCBI taxonomy): Eukaryota > Metazoa > Mollusca > Cephalopoda > Octopoda > Octopodidae > Octopus > Octopus bimaculoides. The sequence continues at coordinate 47,259,153 of NC_068987.1, read as the reverse complement.
TTCTAGCAATCCTCCTCACTTTGCAAGCCTAGTGTTGTGGGGGTGGGGTCAGTTTAGTCGCCGCCGACTCGACCATGCAACAGGTTGTGCTGGATTCCATGTTACCAGTAGCATTCATGAGAGACCTCACAAGTGGCCTGACATAACAAACACACACACACACATGACCGGATTCACTCACAAGGCATTAATCAACCTGGAGTTATAGTAGAAGATACTTGCCCAAGGTGCCGAGCAGTAGGACTGAACCCGAAACCACGTGGTTACAAAGCGAGCTTCTTAACCACACAGCTATGCCTAACACACCTACATCTTGTGTTCCACTTGAGTCAGGCTTTATAATATTAAATATGCTATAATATTAAATATGCTTCTGAGTTCAACTTTGTCTTTCATCCTTTTGGGGTCGATAAAATAAGTACCAGTTGAGCATTGGGGGTCGATGTAATTTCCTTCCCCGAAATTGCTCACCTTGTGCCAAAATTTGAAATGAATATTAAAGCGACGAGCTGACAGAATAGTTAGCATACCGGACAAACTACTTAGCGGCATTTCGTCGGTCACTCTGAGTTCAAATTCTGCCGAGATCGACTTTACCTTTCATCCTTTTGGGGTCGATAAGATAAGTACCAATTGAGCAACGGGGTCGATGTAATTGGCCTGCCCTCCCCCGAGATTTCTGGCCTTGTGTCAAGATTTGAAACCAATGTTAAACATGTTTAAAAGCTGCTTTACTTATCGAGATACCTTTGCATGCCTCATCAAACTATCAAAACCACCATTAACATCATTAATGTTTTAATACCAGTTTATCCACGTTGGTATGTAATTAGGCCAGTCAGCTGTAGACTAGTTTCGATCTTTGGTGCTGTTGAGAGAAAACATTCTCAACGACACCAAAATATGTATCTCTTAAAACATAGGGAGGATGAGGGGTGAATTGGGGGAATTTAGTGATGATACAAGAAGCTAAGTGAAATAAAGCTTAGCTTATTCTGTCGAATCACCTTTGGATTGAATTAATCCGATTACTTACATCGATATATATTTATATTACAGATATCACCCCTCCCCCATCATCGCCACCATCACTGCTACCACGACCACAATTACCACAACCAAGACTACCACCATCGCTACGGCGACCACTATCACCACCACCACCACCATATACATCAACGAAATAGACCAATGAGCGAGCTGCAATGTGGTCCCTTGGATCATTAGAAACAACAGCCAAATATTGAAATTACCATTTGCAGATTAAAAAAAAAAGGACAGATTAGATTAAAGTAGGCATTAGATTTACGGTCTATGGCGGAAGGAAAAAAAAAAGACGGGATGTTTATGTTTGGAAAGGATTTTAATCATCAGAGGTCTAACGTGAGGCTAAATCTCACTACACATCTATATAGAAACAATAAATATCATCAGCCTTAAATATTCTTGTGGGATGCACACCTACAGAGATAAATAAAAAGAGGACAGAAACTATTGTCATCTCACTCGATTCATCTCATCTAATTCTGCTGTAATTCCTGCAGAGACTTGTTTGTGAGTGCTTACGAGGTAACTCAATTTGCTAGAAACAGAAGCCAGCATCCTTCAAATCACATTCTACCATCATGACCAAGTTGAATAACTTGGTCATGGATTCCCTGACTAGAGAAAGTTGGAATGCTTTTTGATTATAGACCACCTGCTCGATCAGCGCTGACCTGGGACTGGGGCTAAAATATAACTACTCTGTACCAATCGCTGTCAAATTCCCAGAGTCTGAAAACCAGGTAAAACCATCACAATTCTAAAATTACCAACAAAGTCCCGACTGAAATAATGCCTCACATAGAATTATCTTCCTCTCCACACCCTCAAATGTTTTTGGAAAGATCCAAGATCCATCCTTGATATTATTAACCCACACATTGGGTGGTAGTCTTAACCCATCGCCTGGCTTAACATTACCACCAGGCATCTTAACTGCCTTTAGCGGGGTTCACTCTGTTACAAGCATTAGGGCCAGGCCTCCGGTTTGAAATATACCTCCCCCCCCCACTCTTGGAGGCCGTGTAAAGGTCATCATTGACACTACTTTCCCTCCTGACTATAAGGCACGATTAATCCGCTCCAAATCGCAACACGGATTCAGACACTATGGTAAAATTTTTCTATTGCACCTATTTCCAAATGGGCAAGGAACTAGGTGGTCATCATTGTCTGTGAAAGACTTGTCTCCAAAATTTATATTTTATTTTAACATTTTGCAACCCCGCCCAATTCCGTGCATCTTCCCGGTATTTTATTGTTATTATTACACCCGTCTCGTGACTCAACCACTATAATTACGTCAGGGATCTAGCAAAAAACAAAAATCGAAAAAAAAAAAAAACATGACGCCTACAACGAAAACAACAATGAAACAAACACCAACACACCGTTCTACTTTCGTTACTATAAAACCATCCTAAAAACACTTTTGTGTCTTTCTCACAACCCGAACAAAGTAAAGCAGAGAGAGAGAGAGAGAGAGAGAGAGAGAGAGAGAGAGAGAGAGAGCAGGGAAAGAGAAAGAAATAACTGTAGTTAATGACCTCATTAGTCCTAAGTACTGTGTCGGGCTGCACACCACTAATGAAAATGCAGAACAACAGTGTCCTGAATTCAATATGTCCGACTTTGTTGTGGCCATCATCAGAACATAAAGCATACAGAGCAAGCAAGTGGGCCTCTTACGTAATCGGCTGCCCTGCTAAAATAAATGAATAAAAAATAAAAAAAAAGCTGCGCAAATCACACCCCTACTATATTAAAGAAAAAGACATGTCGAATGTAATGTAGTCGGGGCAGTGCTGGATTTAAAGTTGGTTGAAGCCCAAAATTATATAAACTGTTTGTATGGAGTGTCATTAGAATGCCATTAGTAAATAACAATAAGAAACTGCCTCAGTGAAAAAATGACGATACAAATAATATTTATTTGCACACAAGAGATATTATATAAGGACAAGTTAAAAAGGGTGAAAGCATATTTCACAGAACACAGTGACGAAACTCCATGTGGATTCCGAATTAACTCTGATCTGAAGTCTAAAATCACCAGTTTATCTCATCCTGTACAAAACCATTCAAATTGGTAGGAAATGGCCATGCTCTTTAAGCAGGCCATGGCTCATGGTTGGAAATCCAAGAGTGATGGTTCGAATGCAACTAAAGTCTCGCTACAAATCTTGGAAAGCTTCTTAAGAAAATTACTCCAGAAGCTCTCATCAAAATTGAAAACATATATGCCTTTTATTTTGAAGCTCCTGCGGACAGTAGCATGACGTGGGATGTGCGAACTGGACAGGGTAGCTACTATATATACGTGTGTAGTAGTCAAAGGTACGTTACGTTTAGGGAAGGAGACAACCATTTTGGCTACCGTACAAGGCAGCTTAAACACACGGTACGTCAATGCTTGCGTACTGTGAGATTCTAAGCTGTAGCTAGTTTAGCTTATAACTAAATCGACAGTGAATCTGGACATACACTACGATTGAAAAACAAAGATAGAATAGTCACGGCTGGAACGCTTTATTGATCGATCAAGGTAAATAGAAACGACACAGTAACAATAACATCAAACATACAGATAGACTTAACAGTGGAGAGGCTGAAAACACGATCAGACTGTCACACAATTTCCTCACATTATATGTTGGCAAGTGCCGCAAGGTTCTCATTTACACTGATGTATGATATAACTAGAACAACGCTAGGTTGCATCCAATCGTCTGCCGGCTACCTTCAGGTCATAGGTATGGGGCTACACGAAAGCAACTGGTTGACTATGTATGTAGCCAGTTGCTATTGTATCTGTTCAGTCTCGACTCACTGAGGACACGCAATATATTAGCAGAAATCGCAGCAGTCGTTTAGATGCGTTCTTGAACAATGACACTCTCAAATGAGGTACAGCAAGCAGATCTTTCAATGGGTTTGCTCGGGTGAAGATCTCAACCTTTCGTTTTCTTCCATCTAGTTACTTCTGTCTTATTTTTTCACCTTTGTATCTATATCTGGCTGTCATTACACATTCGCTTCCATTTACCTCTCATACCATTTCAGTCACCTTACTTCGATGTACTTCTCGCCTTTTCTCCTCTTCTAGCCTTTTCCGTCATGTGTATCTGTCATGTTTAAGAAACAAAACACGCGCTAAAGGTATAGATATGCATGAAAACACAATCATTTCTCTCGCCCTCTCTATGTATGTATGCATGTGTGTGTGTGTATATATATATATATATATACGTAAATGTCGAATGAGTGAGTGAGTGGGGGCAAAGTTTTTATGTTGTAGAGAGAAGAGTAGGAAAGGTTTTAGACAAAGTACTCTTTCGTGATAAGTCGAAGATAGTTTGGATGTAGTGGAGAATAACAGGAAATAACAGAGTTAGTAGTCGTGCATGCGCAGGGGGAAGCAGTTGAAGAGAGAAAAAATAGTGGGAGAGAGAGAGACAGACAGACATAGCATAGCATAGAAAAAAAACTGAGGAGTGGATGAGGTGGAAAGAGAATAAGAACGATAAGAAAAGAGAAACGTTACGTGAAGGAATGTCCAATTTACAGAAGCGGGGGTGTTCTTGATGGCCAGAAGATTGATTGCAATGAGAGGCTGGTTACCAGTAGTATTCACACATACACACACGTGAGAATACATATAAATATACTTAGAAGCATAAGCGCGTACATATATACTTGAGGACATGCTACATACACAAGGACAATGGAAACTGTGATACCAACTCATATATAGTTTCTTAAGTGCATACATACAAAATAATATAAAAAATAAAATAAGAAGTAAAATAAACGTAAAACATTGTTGTTGGCACTCCGTCGCTTACGACGTCGAGGGTTCCAGTTGATCCGATCAACGGAACAGCCTGCTCGTGAAATTAACGTGCAAGTGGCTGAGCACTCCACAGACACGTGTACCCTTAACGTAGTTCTCAGGGATATTCAGCGTGACACAGTGTGACAAGGCTGACCCTTTGAATTGCAGGCACAACAGAAACAGGAAGTAAGAGAAAGCTGTGGTGAAACAGTACAGCAGGGTTCACCACCATCCGGAGCCTCGTGGAGTTTTAGGTGTTTTCGTTCAATAAACACTCAGAACGCCCGGTCTGGGAATCGAAATCGTGATCCTATGACCGCGAGTCCGCTGCCCTAACCACTGGGCCATTGCGCCTCAACTTAAACGTAAAACATTAACATGCTTATA
>NC_068987.1:47247633-47253354 GCF_001194135.2 Octopus bimaculoides | reverse complement strand
GCGGGGGCGGTATTTTAAAATGCCGATTTTTGGCAATTTTCCGGAATCTCCGTATCCGAAAACGGGGGTTTTTGGAAAAAAAAAGGGAGAAAATGGGGTGGGGGTCTTTCCACACGAATATCATTTAAGTTGGTGACAATCGGATGTGCAGCATTGACAAGCCTCAATAAAGGTGAAACATGTTTGTTATTCTCGTGAACCTCTGCAGCGACAATGTTCGTCTCGCCCCGATATTTTATGTTAAATAAATCCATAATTTCATGCTTTCTGAAGGTGTGTTTACGTTTAGTATGATATACAGATGGCGATTTAAAACTGTTCAATTGCGTATACTAAGTTCTTAGTGTTTCCTGGAGTGAGATGCCCTATGTAGGTAATATACCGGACAGCAAGAGGTGGTTAATGAAATGATCAGATCTGTTGAAATGGTGAGTTACGTATTGACCTACAGTGTTTTGGAGAAGGTCACTCGCGGTAAAGGAATTTAATTCAGTAAAGGAATTTGGGGCTGGTAATACATTAGTAATTGTAGCATTACTAATGTAGAGACGCCGGGTATAACATACTTTGGGCACGCATGAAACATCTGGTAGGTCATGGCTGGTGAAGAGGGCAGGTGGGAAGCTTCTAAGTAAAAAGCTACAGAAATCTTTACCTTTTTTTAAGGAGAGAAAGGGTAGCGGAGAGGGAAGAGCTTACGTGTGAATGGAGTGAAAAAGAGTAAGAGAAATGTAAGTTGGAGACAGTGTGCAGAGGTGGGCAGGTGGAGGTTGCCGACAATGACGGAGATATCTAGAAAGCCGGTGGGGATGTTAAATAGGATAAAGATGGATTCCGGGACAGAGCGAAATGAGTTAGGGCAAGAGATGAGGATATCAATTCTTGCTGTTTGGTGAATATGGTGACGCTGAGACCGTCATCAATATAGCGACTGGTCAACTTATCGAGAGCCGTTCAATAAACTAGGGGAACATCTATGCCTCAATGTTGCCAATGAAGAGGTTTGCGTTCGGTCCATCTTAATTCTCATAGCAACCCCACCGACCTTTTTGTAAAACACAAGAAAAAAGAAAGTAATCTTCAGGGAATAAAAAGTTTGGCAGAATTATTATTGTACAACTCAACGACACACACACACACACACACACATATATATATGGTAGGAACTTTATTTCTAAATCTCTCAATGAGAGACATACAGTAACAGTACTTTAGAGTAAAGATAATTTTTATTTCTTTATTGCTCACAAAGGGCTAAATATAGAGGGGGCAAACAAGGGATTAAGTCGATTACATCGACCTCAGTGAGTACCTAGTACTTATTTAATCGACCCCGAAAGGATGAAAGGCAAAGTCGGCCTCGGCGGAATTTGAACTCAACGTAAAGACAGACGAAATACCGCTAAGTATTTCGCTCCGAGTCTAACGTTTCTGCCAGCTCGCCGCTTTGTAAAGATTATTTCCCAACATAATGTGGTTGTCCCGGTTGGAACAACAGTAACAATCATCCCAACCGGGACTGCCACATTATGTTGGCAAATAATCTTTACTTTATATATATGGTGTTTTATTGATAGTTGAAAAAACTTCACAAACTGTCACCCAGTGTTTCATGTAACAGCTACAATAAAATGCCAATATTTTACACAACCTTTGGTATTCGAGTGCAATTTTCTCCACCTTGTTTTGCACTCGCGTGCCCGCATGAATATACATGTATGCACACATACATATATACAAGCACCGTCAATAATGTAGGAGCCTAGAGTTTCGTACCAGAGCACTTATCCAAATTTGGTAAGTGCTCTGGTACGATACTCCTGACCCACGAATCACTCATGTGCCTAAGCGGTTTTAAAGAATATAATACATACACAGATATATATATATATATATAGGGAGAGGGAGAGATAGATAGATAGATAGAGAGAGAGAGAGAGAGAGAGAGAGAGAGAGACTGACAAATGGTCTAAAAGACACTTCAAATAGACAGGTAGACAGAGAGATATTTAATTGTCAAGTTACATATATGACTCAAGGGCCCAATGTTTCGTCTCTCTCTCTTATATGTATGTGTCTGTGTGCATTCGATTAGAGCTTGTGTTAACTTCATGAAAGGAAGGTTTCATCCAAGGAAATAATGGTTCAATACCTACTATTTTGGAGGAATTCATTTCTTTAAAATAATAGGTATATGTATATATATTAATAAATTTCAGGGTAGTAAAAAATTATTTTTTTGCTACCAGTGGTCTAGCGTGAAGAAAAAAACTAGTCAATAGACTATGTATTATATGAATATAGTCAATAGACTATATATTATATGAATAGTTTATATTATATATATATATATATATATATATATATATATAAACATAGTTTATATTTATATAAAAGAGAAAGAAAATGGAGATTGGGAAGTTTAACATTTTCTTTTTCTTCTTTAATAATAATAATAATAATAATAATAATAATAATAGTAATAATAATAATTATTATTATTATTAATTCTTGTTTTATTGGCCACAAGGGATAATATAAATCAAAAACATGTAAGGACAAAGACAGGACGAAAAGTAGAAAGGGTTTTTGTCCAAAAAGAAAATAGTATAATATATATAGTGAGAATTTACAAAAAAAACCCCAAAAGACGAAGACGGGTGTGTAAACAACGAACAGATGTATTAGTTTAACGCTCGGGAAGTGAGAAAGTCTTTTTACACACACACACACACATACATATATATATATACACACACATACATATATATATATTGTTTTAACCACTAAACTGCAGCCATGCTGGGGCACCGCCTTCGATGGATTAATCGAACAAACTGACACCAGTACTATTTAAAAAAAAGTTTGGTACTTATTCTATCGACCTTTTTGCCGAACCGCTAAGTTAGGGGGACGTAAGCATTTGTTAAGCGCTGGGTGACACACACATACACACGGGCTTTCACATATATGTGCGAGCGTATGTGTGTATATTTGTATGTAACATTACACCAAGAGCGTATACATGTAAACGAATGAGACTGTCTACGTGGTCACTCGAGCTGCCAAAAGTAGCTTGTAAAATCCCTCAACTCATTAAACTCTCTTAAAACAGTACACATTCTAAGCATGTACTCCTAAATATAGAAAAAGACGAAATAGGCACGGTTGGAAAGCCTTTATGTTTGTTCGATGAAAATTAGTCTGGAACAAAAGAACATGCATGTGTTTGTTTGAGTGTTCATGTATGTGTACGTATGTGTGTTCCTGCATGTTTGCATATATATATACATGCGATATGTATATACTGTCGTATTTGAATGCAAATAGATCATTTTTACCTAATTCAACGACACAACTACATACACTCACACAAACACATACAAACCATCAAGAACGTATATGTATATATATATATATACATATACACACAGTACAAAGATAATAAAATACGAAGACAAAGTAAAAACTGCGTGTGTGTGCGTGCGTGTTATGTACTGGCGCGTACACGTATATAACAAAGACAAACAGATCAGGGTAAAAATATTTGGAGATTCAAAATACTGACACGCAAGTGACAACGACACACACACACGCACACGCACGCACACACACACACGCACACACACAAATACATGTATGTGTGTAGACATACTGAGTACGTATATATGTGTGTGTATACACAAACACGCAAATACGTATCTACACGCAGTCAGTCTAGCTGTCTCGTACACATGCACACATACACATATACGAAAAAAGAGGGACCGATGAAGGGAGGGGGGCACTTATGCAGCCATATTCATATAGGTTACGGTTACCGTAGCGTGGCTATGAGGTGAAAAGGATGCTTCCTAATTAAACGGTTCCGAGTTCTTCTATAGCCTCGAGCCTACCAAAACTTTGTAAGTAGATTCAGTAGACGGAAACTGAAAGAAGCCAGTTGTGTGTGTGTGTGTGTGTGTGTGTGTGTGTGTGTGTGTGTGTGTGTGTGTGTGTGTGCGTGCCTGTGCTCCACCACCACTTGACAATCGGCAATGGTGTACTTACGTCCCCATAACTTAGCGGTCCGGCAATAGGGAGCGGATAAAATAGTACAAGACTTAGAAAAAGTACTGGGGTCGATTCGTTCGACACAAACTCAAGGTGGTGCTCCAGCATGGTTGCAGTCTAATGACTGAAACAAGTAAGGGATAAAAGATATATGTGTGTGTGTGTGTGTGTGTGTGTATGTATACATACATACACACACACTTATAAACGCACACCCACCCACACATGTATGTATGTATAGCTGGGTGGATATAGACACAAAGCTAACGAAAGGCTCACTTGAAGCATCAAAATTGCAGCCAAATCTACCTTAAATCACTGCGAATTGACTCAAAACATGAAGGACACATTGAACTTGATCAATACGGAATGACGCGGGAATAAACAAAGCAAGCACACAGAGATGCAACTATAAAATGAAGTACGCACGCATACACGCACGCATACACACACACATACACACACAACGGCCATATTACGCTGCGGCTAAAAAGTTATAGAACCCACTGAAAGAGATATACAGAGATAAAGAGATAGAAAGAAAGGGAGCTACGGTAAGGTATATATATATATATATATATATATACACACACACACACACACACACACACACACACACACATACATACATACACAGATAAATAGATAGATAGATAGATAGATAGATAGATAGATAGATGGGGGTAGGGCGTGATGGATCGACAGAGGAAGAGAATATTACAGTAATCAGACAGCAGATGTAACTGCCTTTTCAGAAAACAATAGGGACGTGAAAACAGAGAACGAGGAGGAGGAGGAGAGAGAAAGTAAAGGAATATAACAAATGATGCTACACGGTGTAGAAATGACGGTGGAGGGCTGGATGTCCGTTTTGGACAAGGACAGATTTATAGTATCAAAGATGTGAAGTAGGGTGACATGTCTCCAACATCAACAACAGCCACAATATAAACATGTCACGAAGTTGGAACATCACGACGTCTGCCTCAAGGGCATTCTACAAACACAACAATCACCAACTCAACAACGTTCATTGTCTCCTCTATGTGACTGCGACCAAATACTACAATGGTTCCTGCTCCACCGCATTAGCAAGCTGTTTTTCACCTTGCGCACGTTACCTTATTCTGAGGCGAATGGGAGGTGTAATTATTGCTAATTGCAAAGAAATACTTAGCTCATACCGTCACATTCCCCATGCCTTAATGCTACCGGTCTATTACTAAAAACTTCTGCTGAGCCAACGAAAGAGACACCAAATCCCCTTCAAATCATACTATATATATATATATTCGTAATCTCTCTAGTTTTCTACGTAAATAACAAAAAAAAACAAAAAAAAAAATTCGAAAAAAGTTACAAATTAAGAAATTGCGGTGGAGATAGGGGGGAAATTAAAATGTTGAAAACGTGATTTCTGGACAAAATTGTATTAACCCCTTTTATACGATGAAACAATGCATAGTTTCTAATCCTTCTTAAGAACAGAAAACACTTTCATGCAAATTGTACCCTCGCCCTTCACTATTAAACAAACAATAACTTCCATTAATCAGCTGTGCTTATTCTGCCCATAAGAAAGGAGCAAATAACACAATGTGCTTGTAGGTCAAAACACCTAGGCAACGCCGGGATGCATTGCTAGTATATGTATATATATATATATAT
>NC_068987.1:47245349-47247414 GCF_001194135.2 Octopus bimaculoides | reverse complement strand
GACTCACACTCCTTCCTTAATTTCTCCTCCTACCCTACCCACACCAAGCTCTCCATCCCCTACTCCAAATACCTCCGTCTACGCAGGCTCTGCAGTGACGATCATGACTGAGACTCAGTCTCGTCTCATGGCTCGCCACTTCATCCTACGTACATATCCCCTCACCATTATCCACACTGCCCCTGCCCGGGCACGATCTGTGGACCGTACATCTGCTCTTTTTCCTTGTGCCCACCCCACCCTTACCCGTCCCCTCTCACCTACCACCCCTCCAACGCACCGTTCTCTGAGCCTTCTGACGACTCCAGTCCGACCCTTCCACCTCGCATATCTTCCCTAACCTACCCTTTCCCTCCTGCAAACGAGCCCATGACCTGCGTGACATCCTGGACCACAGTTTCTTCCCTACCCCCGCCTCCCAGCCTGGCTCCTTCCCCTGCTCCCGCCCACGCTGTCGCACCTGCTCCTACCTTTCCAACACCACCATCCTCACAGGTATCCATCACCGTCGCTATCATGTCACCGACTCCTTTACCTGCACCTCTAGTAATGTCATTTACTGCATTTCCTGCTCTCTCTGTCCTTTCCTGTATATTGGTCAAACAGAACACCGCTTGGCTACCGGTTTGCGGAGCTCCTCCGGGACACCAGACTCGGCAATGATACCTTAGTCTCGCACCATTTCCGCTCTACCGGTCATTCCCTACAACATCTGTCAGAATGAGATATTGTTGGTACATAAATACTGACAACGGTAAAAAAAAACAAACCTACCTGTTGTCAGTTTTATACAGCATGACATGGTTTGTTCAGATATACCACTTGGAAACTCTGCAATGGAGGATACTAATGAATTCTTGAGAGCAAACCCAACACCAGGTTCTCTACGCTGACCCTCAGGTAGGCCTCTCCAGAAGATAGTATAACCATAAGTGGGTTCATTTGACTAGTCATTCCTCCACCCTTTGACGGGTCTTATTTTTGTCCCGCAGGGTGTCCAGCAATCACCCTCCTCACCAAGCAAGCCTGGTGGGGTTGCCAGTTTAGTTGCCGACGACCCGACCATACAATAGGTTGTACTGGATTACGTTACCAATAGCACTTAAGAGCGATCTCGATCTCTCTCTCTCTCTCACACACACACACCGTATATACTCGAGTCATAGTCGATCTCATATAAAAGCTGACCCTAGTATTTCACGAACAACAGGACAACACTTGTAGGTCAAGGTACCATATTATCCTGTACGTAGAAATAACACTTACAAAATTGCGTGGCTACCTTACTGTAGCCTGCTCTGTAGGTGGAATGCATGATGCTTATAATGGAATGCTCGGTGCATGTAGTAAAACACCATTTAATAGCGAGCACTACACATCTGTTGATGGGTGCTACATCACCATTACTAAAATGTATGCACAGGGTATGTTGCAAGCCTGCATACATATTGAGGCACAATCAACACACACGTCATACGCTCGTCTGGTGAGAAACGTGTTTCACAGACAGCACTATCGGTGAACAACAGCAAACACACTGCATGAATTCGTACAAAGGCATGACTCCGGTAATCATAAAAACATTTAATTAATCGCTAGATCAGTGGTTCCAAAACTTTTTTTAACGCGCGATCATTCGACATTATTTTCAAAAACGTGGAACCCCTGATAACTTTCAGGGAAGCCTGGGGTTGTACAGAACATACTTCGGGAATCCTTGTTCCAGATTGACAATTCTACACCATGTTATGGACATTTACTGGTAACTGCACATGAGAGCTATGCAGTTTTGCTTATGGGTTTTGTTATTTACTAAGACGCGTGTTTTGGTAATATTACTCTAATTCATGTTATTTTTGTTTTTATTCGCTAAGAGATCAGTTGGACTTCTGCTGCTGATACGGTACTTCGGATTGTAGCTTGAATTTCAGCCCCTCGAAAATAGTATCCATGTAATAGTCGACCCCATAAATTTCACCTTTAAAAACGGTCTAAAAAATTATGTATATGTGTGTGTGCGTATGTGTGTTGTGTGTGTGCATGCATATATATATATATATATATA
>NC_068987.1:47234575-47245278 GCF_001194135.2 Octopus bimaculoides | reverse complement strand
AGGTTCAAAAAAGGAAAAAGACAAAAAACAACAACGTGAGGACGTGATACAGATTGTGTTACTAGACGCTCGGGAAAGGAAAGAGAGATATATATACATTCAATTATAGGTTAAAATAGCCTCCTTAAGGGATAGTAATAACCATTGAATTACTGACCTAGTATTTTTTATGAATAATAATATTCATTAAATAATAGGTCTGAATATAAATCTTGGTTTATAAATATTCAAAAGAAAATTTAGAAAATGGAGACGTAGCATTAGTATAATTTATCATCTGCAAAAATACAACATATTCTCTTACAGCTGTTTCAATTTAGTTGGAAAGATTAAATTACAATAATTAAATCATTGTATTAGGCAAAATTTCATCAGAAGAGTAGAAAAAATATACCGTTAGGTTATTCGGTGTTGCGTTTTCAAATCATCTCATATATATATATATATATATATGAATAATATATCGGATGAAAATAGTTAAGAGAATCAGTCTGACATATACAGTGCAGTGAATTGAAAAAATTCGATCAACTGACCTTATCAAAATCATTAAAAAAGAAAAATTCATTCCAGAGATGTTTAAAATTAAAACAAACCATAAATATTGTTGATAACTCCCAGAAGCTCATTTGAGCGAAATGCTTGAATATTAAAAACTATACAGATTGGAGTGGATCTGGTATTTAAAGCCATCTGGTGGAGGAAAAAACACGTACTTTTCGTATTATTAAACCTCTATATGAAATGGTGGATTGACAGAGTTGTTGGAGCGTTGAGGAAAATACCTTGTGGTATTGGTTCTGGTTCTTTATGTTCTGACTTCAAGTTCTGTCGGGGTCAGCGTTACCGTTCATCCTTTAAGGGTCGATAAAATAAGTATTGAATACAGTGAAGTCGACTAGCCTCTATCCCCTCGTAATTACTAAATCATAAAGCATTATTAAACCTTCACAGTAAAGTATATTCTACTAAATTAGCAAGACTATTTCTATGTATTGGGTCATCCCATAAATAATGTGATTTTTTAATACTTCTTTTATTCTTCAAAATTAACATAAACAATGTTATGGTGGGTGGGTCATCATTTCCCATTAAAACTGCTCCAGCCTTTGGAATGTCATCCTGATTGTATGTGGCCAAGCATTATCCAGATGGAAGAAAACCTTTCGTCTTGAAACCAAAGATGGTCATTTTTCTTCTCGCGCTGACTTAAGCCGCTCTAGCTGCTCGCAGTAGATCTCTTTTGTTATTGTTTGGTTTGAGTTCAAAAGTTCAAAGTGGACTAAACCTTTCATATCCCACCAAACAGATAACAACACCTTACGTGGGCGAAGACCTTCTTTAGCTTGGGGTATCGGTGTTTCTCCTTTTCCTACCCACTGTCTTCAGTGCTTAGCATTTTTATAGAAAACTCATTTCTCGTCATCAATCACTATTCGGTCCAAAAAAGGTTCATTTGTGAGACGTGACAGCAAAGAAGCGTACACATTCACTTTTTGCGCGCAATTAGACTCGGAGAGTTTGTGAAGAACCCATTGACCCAATTTACTGACTTTTCCGATGGTACGCAGGTGTCGATGAATGGGTGAATGACCAAATCCAAGCTTCTCTGCTAGTTCCTCAACAGTTACGATGGGATTTTGTTCCAGCAGGATTTGCAGGACGTCCTCGTCGAGCTCTACAGATCTTCCAGGACGAGGCTGTAGTTTCCGGCTCGGAATTTCTGGAGCCACCACTGAGACTGGCTTACGCTTATTGTCTGATCCCCATATACTGCATTAATATTCCTCGCACTTACCGTTACGTTGTTGCCTTTATTGAACTCATAAAGCAAAATATGCCAAATTTGCTCCTTTGTCATTTCCATTATAGCTTCGAAAAATAACTGTTAAAATCGAACTGCACTCTTCAAAACTTGCACTAAGAATAAGCATAAGGTAAAATTACAACCTGCTTTTATAGCAAGTTGATGCAGGTAGTTTCTACCGTCCCCCATCGACTTTTAGTTCATGTAATTGAAAAAAAACCCCGCATTATTTATGGGATGACCCAATATATTGGTCACTCTTAAGTCTTGCCGATTGAATAGAAAGAATAATCTTTGCTGGAGGGGTTTAATATGACCGAAGCAGTCACAAGGCTTATGGCTGGAACTTTTGCAATCTGATTTTATACTCGAAGAGAAAATACGTTCCGAGACGATGTTCCAGAAGGTAGAGTGTTCGACTGTGTGAGAAAAAGGGACGGGACGGAACTGAGCACTTAGCGAGAGGTTGAAGAGTGAGACAAGAGATAAAGTGGAGAAGAGAATGCGTTGATTGAACTTGAGCCGTGACGATACACGATTAGAGAAAACTTTTGACAGGATTCTACACTCAACAATCTGGGAGCAGAGTTTTTAAAGCCATATACAGAGATGAGAGTCAACAATAAATTCAGTGATAAATTAAGTGAGCAGCTAAAGATCCATCAAGGATCAGTTTTCATTCTTTCCAATGTATTGTAGTCCCTCAGGTCATAGCGAAGGAGTTTAAGATCGGCTGTCCGTAAGATTCCTTGCAGGCTAATAACAGTCCTTATATACGAATCTATAGATTTAGAGAAGAAATTCCTGATATGAAAGCAAACCCTAGAATTAAGAAACCCCAAGGTAAACATAGTAAAGATCAAAGTCTTATTGAGTAGGAAAAGAGACAGGATCTTGCAATCATCACGGAAATAGTCAGGATCATTATGCAAAAAAGGAATAGGTAGAATCTCTCTATGATGTACTTGGTTAAACAAGAGGTGTTGTAGGATCACAGGCAGACTGACAGAGAAGGTAGACTTTGTATGTATGTGACAGACATATAACTAGTTATATTCGCGAAATAAATTCCTTTAAATGCTCGGGAGGCTGACCAGACGTAGTTGATAGCTTGTTACCGAGATGATCCAATGGTTTCTCACTCAAAGTGAAGAGCAGATTATATGATGTTTGTGTATGAAATGTGCGAGACGTGGGCTCTGAATGCAAAGGATTTGCGAAGTCTAGAAAGAAATGAAGCGAGTATGGCCGGTGGATGAATTAGAGTACAAATGAGATGGAAAACCTGAATATAAGAGGAATCGGATGAAGTGTACAAGAAAGGATAATTATGTGAAGGATAGTTATATAAAGAAGAGTTGAATGTTCAAAATGGAAGGAACATGTGAAAGACGAAGTAGTGGAGACTTAAGATACTGAGCCTCACAAAAGAAACGACAAAGGACAACAACGACTGACGCAGTCCTGGAAACCAGTCTCACCATGAAGGCATAAAGAAACGAACATCAAAATGGTGGTAATGACAAAAGCTTGGATGTATAATATATATATAGATTTGGGTCTCTCAACCATTTTGCTTCATCAAATTGTTGTCTGCAATCCTCACCGACTTTCCAACACACTCTCATCTCTCTACTGCTCATCCTCTCCCCCACTCCCTTCTAGTTTACTATACCTTGGGCGACTGTTTAACGAGGAGTGTCCCGGCTCCATCCATGTTTAATTTCGCGTCCTTTCTTACCAGAAAACATTTATCTGCTATTACTGTCTCTCTCACATCATTCTCTGTAATATCATTGTCTCTCTTCCATTACTCTTTCAAGTACTCTTTCTTCCATTAACCCTTTCTCGAGCACTCAACACAAAACTACTCTGTTTCTCTCATTGTATTCTTACTTCTTCCAGCCTCTCGCTCTAGTTCATCTGTCATCACTCTCTTTCCTACCCCCCTTTTAGTCACGTTACCATGAGCGGTATGGACTGCCATCATAAAATATATTCAGTACACTCTGATAAATGGTTGATGAACGAATAGAGACAACATCAGGTCAAGAGGACTCTTTACTATTACTGAGAACATGACAATTGCACTCATGCGGATGCCATCATAAAATGCAACCAAAACAACTATGTCAAAATCAGATGTACAAACAGGTGGAGGACCTGCGACTAACTAGGAGAGCTGTAGCTATAGATAAGAACCATCTTGGACCATGACAACCCATCTAAAACATGGAAAGTGAGCGTAAGATGATGAAGGCTGTTGTTTTTACTAGATGGTTTCTGGATTTAAAAAACCAGATCCATTTAGATTAGTCTATCAGTCGACTTCATCTATGGTGGAAAAAAAAAAACAAAACAAACTTTCATTTTCCGATTAAACTGCTATTGCCTATTTATCTCCTTTTATTTTTCTCCACATTACATACGTAACTAATGCGACTACTGGGATTGAAGTTGTGGGGTACCTAATATCGTTAAATAAAAGTTCTCAATGTTATAACAGAATGATAAAATAGGTAAATTATTAGTTGATTGATTAATTTATTTATCAATGTTTCTACAGTGCAAACCGTTAGCCAATTACATGCTGGAAACTATCGAGTTAATAGCCATGATCGGCGTAATCTAAACTAATTAGCACGTACGCACGCACAAACATGCGCGCGCACACACACACACACACACACACACACACACACACACACACATCTATATTTAACACAGGGGAACTCCGGAATACGAGTAAAACATACACATAAAAAATACGGACAAGACCAAATCCCCCATCAGTTATAAACCAAATATCACAAGAATTTCGACACTTAGGTGTCGATATTTCTTGTGCCAGATTAGTTATTATTGATTTTTTTATAACGTTACGCACGCACGCCCGTTCATCTATCTATCTATCTATCTATCTATCTATCTATCATCATCGTCGTCGTTTAACGTCCGCATTCCATGCTAGCATGGGTGGGACTATATATACATGTTTGTGTAAGGCGGCGAGCTGACAGAATCGTTAGCCCGTCGGGCGAAATGCTTAGCGGTATTTCGTCTGTCTTTATGTTATGAGTTCGTAAAGACTTTGTTTTTCATCCTTTCGGGGTCGATAAATTAAGTACCAGTTGCGTACTGGGGTCGATCTAATCGACTGGCTCCCTCCCACAAAATTTCGGGTGTTGTGCCTAGAGTATATGTGTGTGTGTGTATGTGTGTGTGTCTGTGTGTAATATATATATATATATATATATATATATATATATATATATATATATATATATATGTTCTTCCCTTTCTTTTAAAGATGGCAGAATGTGAATTGAGATTTTGCTGAAAATTCTATCGGATCTTGCAATTACGTAGATGCGTTGAAACATCTGGTGGTCGACAACATCATCGAGCTCAAGTCTGAGATCACTTTGTGAATATTAATGATACAACCCCTTTCGACTCATTGCATCATTTATGCTTTAATCCAGAAGTCGTGGATCATTTGGTACTGGTATAACGATTTCAGATTACCTCCCATTCAGATTAATCCTCCCCACCACCACCGGTAACTTGAAATCGCTTTCAGATTACTACCGGGGGTAATTTGAAATCGATTTCAAGTTACTTCCTATGATTTCCGATGACCCCCATCTAAAATCCTTCTCCAAATGTTCGTCACCGTGATAGTAAAGAGGAGAATCATTATTATGTTTATTATCATCATCATTTTCTTCTGTAACTTATAAGTATAATTACTAAAAAGTATAATTAATATTATTAGGTTAGTAAGAAAGTAATTTCGGTTTTTTAGTGTGGAATAAAAGTCAATTCTTTTCTTACAAAGAATGAACTTTAATCAATTATATATTTTCCATTTTGTTCGATGACCTTTTGCCATTTTTCTAGCAACTTCATGATTCTGCGCTCACAGAATTGAGCCAAAAACTGAAGCATGTGTGATTTCAGGTCATCATCATTATTGAAAGTTTTACCATTCAAAAAATTTTGCAAACTTCGAAATAAATGGTAATCTGATGGTGCAATGTCAGGACTATATGGTGGATGTGACATCACTTCCCAATCAAGCTCCAATAATTTTTCGCGAGTTAGTAAATACGTGTGTGGTCTAGAGTTATGGTGGAACACAATTTCTTTACGATTTGCCAGTTCTGGCCGTTTTTCTTTGATTGCTCCTTCCAGTTTCATTAGCTGTTGACAGTAAATATCTGAATTAATCGTTTGGTTCCTTGGAAGCAGCTCAAAATACAAAATACCTTTGAAATCCCACCAAATTGACAGCATGACCTTTTTTTAATGCAATTCAGCTTTCGATGTGGTTTGTGCTGGTTCATTACGCATGGACCATGATCGTTTTCGATTGATATTATTGTAGACAATCCATTTTTCATCACCAGTAATGATTCGTTTCAAAAAAAAAAAAAGGTTGAGTTCATTACGTTTGAAATGCACATTGCAAATATTGATTCGTTGTGCTTGGTGAATCTCTTTCGATTTATGTGGAACCCAAATATCGAGCTTCTTAACGAGTCCAAGAAATTTTAAGTGATTTTCAATTGCTGTGTGTGATACATTTAACTTCTCTGCAATCTCTCGCACAATTTTATGACTATCAAATTTAATTACGGCTTTGATTCGGTCATCATCAATTTCAGTAGGTCGACCAGAACGTTGGTCACCTTTGATTGAAAAATTTCCAGAACAGAATTTGTAAACTATTTCTGACATACGCATTCTGTTAAACAATCAGCACTATAAACTTCACATATCTCTTTGTTAGCCCCAACAGCTTTCTTGCCTTTACGGAAATAAAAGAGCAAACTATGGCGAAAATGTTCGTTTTTGCACTCCATATTAAAATTGACACTGAACTAACAGCTGTAAACAAAATTACGCGCAATTTGCTTCTAAAGTAAGCTAAAAGTAACGGCTATCAAATGTCAAAAGGAAAAAAATCATAACATTAACAAAAGGCATTAAAACAACTCGTAACTCTATTCGTAAATAACGAAATTACTTTCTTGCTAACCCACTAGAAGTTTATATCAAGGGAGATAATGGGTGAACCCATTAAATATATGTATTGATGTTTATTATGTGTGTGTGTGCGTAATGTACATTTATAAACGAAAGAGAAACTAATGTAAATCAAAAAGAAAGGCAAGCTACACTTTCAGTTGAACTACAGCACAATCTAACAGCCAAAGTTCGGGACAGTTTTGGAAACGATCAATCTATATTCAGAAAAATTGATGTTATGGCAGCTATTCGGGACAATATTTCTTGAGTTACCTCCAATATTAGAATAGCTCAGTCCGTTCGAAAAGAACAATACAATAGAAAACACAAGCAACAGCAGTTCAGTATGGGAAATAAAATTCTGCTCAAAAACCTAATTCGAGAGGACAGAAAGGGAGGACATTTTACAGAACGCCACATAGGTCCTTACACTGTTGCATAAGTTTGTGGCAAAAATACCTATCGACTTTCAAATAACAATAAAGTACTAGAAAAGAAAGTAAATGCTACCAACCTCACTCGATATATTGAGCAACCAACAGCAAGTAAAAAACGGAAAACAAATTACGAATATCAAGATATCCAAGTTCATCAGTAGCATATCGCTTATTTAAGAGCGTATCTCGATTGAACTTTCTTTTTCTCTACGACACGACAAGGTCAACTTCAGAGAGAGAGCCAGACATACGGATTTCGATGTTCATTTCCTACCAGCAACTCGCTATGGTAGTCTACGTCTAGTGCTTGTGGAAAGTAAATTTTGTAGCTTAAATTGCTTCTATTTTCTCATTGTCATCGTGGAACATGGCAAGATGTTCAGAACCTTTTCTTCATCTCAGATAACTTTATTGAACATTGATTACTAACTGTATGAGTTCGTTTGTTACGCATCTGAACAAAACCTTGGACACGAAGTTGTTCACGCACGGACACGAGTGTTGTTACTTATTGCACCAGAGGCATTTCGTGGCCATTGGATTAATGACTCAGTTCAATTATTAAAGTGTTGATGTTTTCATTAGCGACATCCCTCGCTAAAGTATATAAAACATACATCGTTCTTCAAATCAATCTCTTATCGTTACATTCTGTCAACTAAACTCAGTCCACTATAAGCACCATCCATCTGCTACATATCTATAGAAAAAAAAAAGTACTCTAATCCAAATCACTCCCTCATTAACGAAAAAAAAAAATGTTTTTATTAAAAAAAAATTGCTAACACAGTATCTCTGATATTCAACATGTTCTTTTCAGCGTATCATAAAAGTGCTTAAAAAGTTTGATATTTTTGTTTTATTTTCATATTTTAAGATTAGTTTACAATCTTGAATGTAATCTGTGTTTAATGTTATAAAAATATCAGGAGTTGTAAGTCTTAATATTTATTATTTTACCAAAATCCTTGATATGTGTGTGTCCGTGTGTGTTATGGGGTAATGTGAAAAGCGCGGAAGTAATTTGAAATCGGTTTCAGGTTACATCTCCTTCCCCGTTAATCTGAAATCGATTTCAGATTACCGGGAGGTAGCTTGAAATGGAGGGTAATTTGAAATCTTTACACCGGCCCATGGTGCAAATAAAGCTGAGGACCGCAGCTTTAATCCACGGATTAGAGCACCAGAATTTCTCTTAATTTCTCTTTCTTTTATTTCTAGTTAACTAGATTTCACTGAAATCCAGGTGTTGACGCTCTCATGCCCTTGCACTAACTCTTTCTTTTGACTTTACTCCTGAGACTGCATTACGGTATAGTTCTAAGCAAAGCTGAGGATCTAGTGTAGCCATATTACTTCATTTTTACTTAGTCTCAAAACTGTCGAGTTAGACACAGGAGCCTGTCTGCCTGACTGGTGTTCAGTACATGATATAATCCAAGTTTTTCTGATCGCACATAATTATAATGTGGCTTCTACTCTGCAGCTCAGCTGTGAGTGTCTAGGTTTCATAAAAATATCAAAAAATCGACAACAGAATGCATCTATTTGACATTGCAAACTACAGAGATAATACAGTCAAATCTGACATCACAAGGGCTTGAGTCAAATGAGAATTTGGCGTCTTATTGATATTCTTTTAAGATTTCTAGTTTACATTCCCTATAAGAGAGGATATTACCTGAAGGCATAACCATTTCAAGCACCTATACTCCGAGAAATAATATTTTATAATGTATTTGTTTCCTCATAACTTTCAGAAAAATGAATATTTTTAAATGAAATTTTATACAAATATGCTTCAGGTGGTGTAGATCCTCATATCAGAATATATGCTGAAGAAATTTTTCCGAGAGTGAGGTGAGGAGTTTCAGAAAATTCATGTGTGATGGCTTTCTTTACTCATAACTTTCATTAAAAAATTAGTAATTTTTTAATGAAATTTTCAACAAATACTTTTCAGAGTGTGTAAATTACGATTATATCGGAATTTGATGTGAAAAGTAAAATAGTGTGCGCACACACACATACACACTGACACGCATCACAATTTTTTTCGATATTAAATTCCGATGTAATCGTAATCTACACCATCTGAAAGGTATTTGTAGAAAATTTTATTAAAAAATTACCCATTTTTCTGAAAGTTATGTGTAAAGAAAGCCGTCTCGTGTAAATTTTCCGAAACTCCTCACCTCATTCTTGGAAATATTTTTTCACAATAAATTCCTATATAATGAGAATCTACATAATTTAAAGCATATTTGTAGAACTTTTCATTAAAAAATATCCATTTCTAGAAGTTATAAGGAAACAAAGTCAGAGGGTTGTACACATCAGTAGGAATGCTCATACTAATAAGGTGTGCTTATTTGACCCTACCTCCGACTGTGCTTTTCTTTGACCCTATCACCGTATGACAACCGGTGTTGTTTTGTTCACGTCTCTGTACATTAGCGGTATGGCAGTAGACATATAGAATAAGTACCAGACAAAAAGTACAGAGATCAATTTGTTCGTCTAAACCTTTCATGGCTGTGTCCCAGCATGGCTGCAGTCCAATGACTGAAACAAGTAAAAAGATAAAAAGATACGTGTGTGTGTGTATGGCACAAGACTTGTGCGTTTAAAACTAATAGGGGTAGGGGTAGAGCTAGGTTTACGCAGAGACGGTTGTATACGAAGCAGAGGTAACAGCCGTAGGACCCAACCGAACGTGCGGAAGTATGTGGAGCAACGGAAGGCTCTTTCAGAACCCGCTTTAACAACCACAAATCCTCCTTCAACATCCTGGAGAGATGCAACGTCACAACCCTGGCCAAGCACGTTTGGGCTTTGAAAGAAAGCGTCACAGAGTACAACATAAAGTGGAAGATCTTGGAGAAATGTAAACCGTACACCAATAGCAGCTGGAAGTGCAGGTTATGCCTGGCTGAGAAGAGAGCGATTTTAAAGGGTACCCAACGCCCGGATATTTACCTGAAAAACAGAAGTGAAGTGTTTAATCCTTGCTCACATGAAAGGAAGTACATCCTATCGTACATGTGCGCCCCACCATGACTACAACCACCAGTCCCCCAACTTCGACCTTCCACCAATACCCTTGAGCCTCGCAAAGAGGTTGACCAGAGCATACACCAACGCACCCACGTACATACACGCACGCCCCAACAAGGGGGACACCTATCAAATAGACTGTCTTCCACCCACCCCCATATATACACCTACACACACACACATTGTACCCCTACACACCGCACGCTAACATAAAGCCCCCACGACCTTAATGAGTACAGAAAGAAAACAGAATAACGAACACACATTGTACTCCTACATACACCACACGCTAACACAAAGCCCTCACGACCTTCACGAATATAGAAAGAAAATAGATTATCGAATACAATTATATATGCCTACACCCC